>NC_142813.1:6015923-6200923 GCF_049724085.1 Artemia sp. Qi Xiang Cuo | reverse complement strand
ATTGTCATGATCTGGAAAAAAAAAGAGTGAAAAAGTGTAAGGATTACCCAGAATCAAGGATAAAATAACAATGTTGGATGAAGACTTTGGTCAAGGATATAACTTACCAGTTGATTGGCCCTTCAAGGACCCTTACTTACCAATGATTGGCCCTTCAAGTACCCTTACTTACCAATGATTGGCCCTTCAAAGACCCTTATTTACAAATGATTGGTCCTTCAAGGATCCTTACTTACCAATGATTGGTCCTTCAAATACCCTTACTTACCAATGATTCCTTCAAGTACCCTAACTTACCAATGATTGGCCCTTCAAGTACCCTTACTTACCATTGATTGGCCCTTCAAGTACCCTTACTTACCAATGATTGGCCCTTCAAAGACCCTTATTTACCAATGATTAGCCCTTCAAAGACCCTTACTTACCAAAGATTAGCCCTTCCAGTACCCTTACTTACCACTCATTGGCCCTTCAAGTACCCTTACTTACCAATGATTGGCCCTTCAAGTACCCTTACTTACCAGTGATCGGCCCTTTCAAGAACCCTTATTTACCAATGATTGGCCCTTCAAGTACCCTTACTTACCAATGATTCCTTCAAGTACCCTTACTTACCATTGATTGGCCCTTCAAGTACCCTTGCTTACCAATGATTGGCCCTTCAAAGACCCTTACTTACCAATGATTGGTCCTTCAAGGACCCTTACTTGCCAATGATTGGTCCTTCAAGGACCCTTACTTGCCAATGATTGGCCTTTCAAGTACCCTTACTTACCAATGATTGGACTTTCAAGTACCCTTACTTACCAATGATTGGCCCTTCAAGGATCCTTACCTACCAATGATTGACCCTTCAATTACGTATGTTGAAAATGTTTGCATTGCTCTGACTTGAACGAGGTGTGGCCATCACTGGTAAAATATATACTCAGCTTTGTTTTTTGTTTTTCGTTATTCGCCTCAGATTTGTAATCAACAAGCTGAAAAGTCATAATAAACCAGTTTTGGTGAAAATTAAACTCCAGTGGGGAAATAAACACTTGTCGTATTTTAATTTAGAGTATTCTTACTATGATATTAAAGATTTTTGATGATTTGTGAAAAATCAAGATTTACATTCAAAATGGATTCGTGAAAAAAGCAGAAAGATGCAAATCCCGCAAAAAATACCGACAAAAAAGTCGTAAATATGGGACACAGCGTAACAAAGTACGTCGAATTCGCAGACCAGTTAAAACATCCTCCAGCCTTTTCTGCGTTATGAATTTGAGAAAAGACGTTACGTCAGTAAACTAATGGCGAGAACTTGATTCCCAAAATATTTTGAACCTTCAGTTAACTAGGTGTTGATTTTTTTTTCAATTGTCTCTAGCTCAAATTATCCATCTTTAAATATTTGTTATCTTATTTATAAATGATTTGTGATTTCTATATTTTTTCTAAAATTTGGTTGAAACCTCGCTTTAGTCAATTGGTGTTGTTTCTTTCGATAGAAAAATGTTGTGAGGGGAACTGAAATGGATATTCGATTAATACAATTGACACAAACTCTGGTTTCTCCTTATATTTAAAAGATGTGTCAGTTGAATTGGCTCTCCTGCGTAATGAATTTGAGAAAAGACGTTACGTCAGTAGACTAATGACAAATTCCCAAAATATTTTGAACAGAATGTTTTATTTTGAACAAAATATTTTGAACAGAGTCTGTTGAATCTGTTAATGTTGGATGATTCTGAAATCTATTTATTTCTTACATTTTGAAATTTTCTACTGGGCCAGACCGAGCCAGCGGAGTTGCTGACTTTTAATTTGGTCCATGATAGTGTATGGGCAGTGGAGGAGTTTATGGTGGTTTTCATTGGATACTCGGTCAATGTAGGTGATCGCTGCTATGTGAAGGAGGCATTTTGTTCCAAATGCGGAGATCTGACCCTCCCCCGGGGCCATAAATACAGGTGGAGGAGGAGTGGAAGGAGCAAAATGAATGAACTGTTACATGTTTTGCGAGTTCAGGGTGTTAGAATAGGTTTAAAAATTAATGTTAAGAAGACTAAGTCACTAAGGCTAGGAATAAGATAAGGTGAAAAGTTGACGTTGGGTAACGAAAAGATTGATCAGGTGGGCAGCTTCACTTACCTTGGTAGTATTATTAGTAAAGACGGTGGGAGTAGTGAAGATATTAAAAGTAGAATATCCAAGGCTCAGAGTGTTTTTTCAGAGTTAAAACAAGTTTGGAAGAATAGGAAGATAAGTCTGCAAACCAAGATTAGAATATTAGACGCTATAGTAATGACAGTGGTCAAGTATGGATTTGAAGCATGGGTGCTCCGAAAAACGGGAAAATTTGCTAGATGTTTTCCAGAGAAATTACCTACGGATTGTTCATGGTACCCGTCTGACTGACCGTATTTCAAACCGTAGGCTGTACGAAAATGTGGTGCAATCCCGCTTTTTAGAGCTATAATGAGAGAAAGATTGAGATGGCTGGGGCACGTTCTGCGGATGAAGGATAACAGATTTCCAAAGATTGTCCTTTTCGGCCAACCATCTAGGGCTAAACGAAAAGCAGTTCGTCCTCGTCTGGGGTGGGAGGACGTCATCAAGAAAGATTTTTAAGGAAATAAGAACTTCCTGGGAAAGTGTAAAGGGGGAGGCTTTGAATAGATTGGGATAGAGAAGGAGCGTGCGTAGCTGTGTTGGTCTCAGGCGTTTTGGTGCTGTGGTGAGTTGTTAGATGTAGTTGTAGTAGTGGGTTTGATCTCTGGATGATCATTTTTTGAAACGGGTAATATATATCTATTTGTGCAAGTATATATAAGGGAGGGGAGTAAAAACTAATAAAGTCTCCATAGAACAGGCAAGGATGGACTACGTGGTGATTAATAATTGTAAATGTGGTTTTGAAATAGGAACATCGGTACTGTCCTTGTTGGCGAATACCAGTCCTCAGAGGGGAGTATTCTCTTAAGACAGCCCAATTGGTATCCCTTTTTTCTATTTCCTATATGTTTTTGTTATCTCCGTTATCCCTGAATGAAATATGTAGTTCAATCCCCTGTTTCAAGGTTATAATGAGAAAGCGTTAAGATGTTCAGGATACGTTATGCGAATGAAGGACGGCAGATTGCCAAAGTTCGTCCTTGCCGCCCAACCATCTAAGACCAAATGAAAAGTAGGTCGCACCGAATGGGGTGGGAGAATGTTGTGAGGGAAGATTTTAGTGAAATTGGAAGCTCTTGGGACGGTGTAAAGAGGGAGGCTTCGAATATTGGGGGATGGAAGAGGAGCGTGCGTAGTTGTGTTTGACTCAGGTGGCTTGGTGCTGCAATGAGTTGTTAGTAGTAGTAGTAGTAGTATATGTTTGTGGAAACAGCACGCATAAACGTAAGTCGAAAAACTCACACATTGGACACCACTTCACTTTTCAACGGCTATATGTGAACTAACTGAAAAATCTGAATAAACATTACCAAAGTAAAAGGAAGAATTATCCAAAGATTCTGGATATTTCCCTTTATAGCAACGCTGAAAAGTGACCTTATATTCCTGCACGATTTATCCAACCATCATTGTTGTTGATATTTTGACTGAAAAAGACCCAACAGGAGGGTTGAACTATTTCGAAAACACTTGTATCCACGTTGAATCGATTTTTTTTTAGAATTTAGGGTCTAACCGAGCTTTTTAAACCAAAAAAAAACTGGAAAAAAAGTATTACCCTTTTTAATCAAATATTTTGCTATGTTGACTTTTTCTCCTTAAGTATCTAATACCTTTTTTACTTCAGACTAGTATATATGTTCATATTGGAAGAAAAAATAAAAATATTAAAATATCTTTAAAATAAAGTAATTCTGAAAAACGAAAAATTTAGAGAAAAACTAAATTTTCCTCGTTTAAATTTTACATTTTTGCTTCTCTACGATTTTCTGTTTTTCGTTTATCATTTCTAGCCAATATTATCTTACAGCGTATTAAGATTTGAAAAAATGTTTACTGTTCAACCCAACGTAAGGAGGTTGGGTTTTCGAACTCCCCAACTTCTTGGGGATGTTTTGCTATTGTCAGGTATGCAGGATTTTTTTGGGGGGGGGGAGGAGGGGAATTTAGAAAAGAAAAACCAAAAATGCGCGATTATTCTAGAAAAATTTAATATATTACTAGAATACTAAAAGATCTTGGGAGATTTGGGAGGTCACTGAAACAAAAGCTCCTCCCCCTCTCTATTCTTGCCTGATCATGTATGCATTTTGTTTTGACAAAATTCTACCAAAAATCCTTCGAATTACTTTGCTAATTAGTTTATTTGATCTTTGATTGTAGCTACTACTGTATCTTCTGAGCAAAATCGTGTCAATTGTTTTTGTTTGGGGAGAGGGGTGCTACAAAAAAGCTTAACAAAGCGTATCAAAATATTTTAAATGCTTTTTTGTCACTTTTTTACAAGTCGGGCAAAATTTTTGAGGAGTTAGAGTGGGGGTCCAACCCCGGCACCCCCTCTCCCCCCTGGATACGGCCTTGCTTCTAAGACTTTCTTTTTTCACCCTATTATAAATAATTATCTACCTGTTATTAACTTATTGAAATATTCTACATAGTAATAGCATAATGGTACTATTTGATAAAAATCTGCTGTAATACAGTGAATTGATGCTCTGCTTGGCAATATGGGCCCAGGGATTGATTACTGCTGACGCAAGATTGGGCAACAGGGTTGCTAGTCGCTGTAAAAAAAAAAAGTCCCAACAACTGAAACATCAATTCGACGCTCTAAGCGCCATCAATGGCTCAGGAGGATCTTTATCTTTTTACTATTTGATATTAATATTTTTAATACTAATATATATATATATATATATATATATATATATATATATATATATATATATATATATATATATATATATATATATATATATAAAATCAACTGAGTGTGTTTGTGTCTACTTTTCGTTTGCATTCAAAAACAAGCTAAACTAATCAATCTGGAAACATGAAGGTTCATGCAGAATGATTTTAGAACCAAAAAAATGTAAGTCGGCTATACATACCCCTCTCCCCCCCCTCCTCCCCCCCCCCCAAAAAAAAGAATCAAAGCCAAAGTACTGGAAATATTGTGTCATTATAATAAAAGTGTGAGGGTCAAAGGCCCGACCGCCGAACATAACTGGGCCGAAGAGAGTGGAGGGAGGTAGGTAATAAAAACAGGTGAAGCTGGCTATTTGCTAGTTAAAGAGTCGACGAAGCCGACCTTTTTGGTTGTATTGATAACATGATAAATTTGTAATATAGTTTTTCTACCTATATCAGTTTATGATATAGGATATTTTCCCTTGGATAAATTTTTCTTCAAAAAATAAATTACTCTCCACAGTTCTTTCATGAAGTTTGAGGCTTGTCTGGCTGTAAATGACAGAAAATTTTACGCTCCAATTTTCTTTCCATTTTCAAAAACGTTCATGATAAATCAAATTTTCAAGTGTCACGAAAAGTGCTTCACTTAATTTTTAAATGAAAATGTTTTCTGAAATTAAATTATGAAATTAGATTGTTTTTTTCTGAAATTAAATTCAAGAAATTATTTTTTCTATTAGTTTTTAAATCTGTTTTTTCTTACATTAAATTAAACAAACAAACAAGCTTCTGTCGTAAAAAATAAAGGTTTATGTCAAAGCCTCCAAATGAGCAAAGATATATTAAAAAAGAAGACAATTTAATTAAAAGAAAAAGTAAAACTTAGAACAGACAGAAAACACCATGAACGTTTTCTGTAATTCTAAGCAAAATGGATTCCCCAAGAGGTGAGATTCAAAATGAAAACGAATTCCGCTTTTGATTATGTAGCACAACGACAATGTATTAGACATTTTTGGGGGGAAGAACGTTTAGACTGAACATAAAGTAAGTAGACGACGTTCTATCTAAGACGTTTTAATTTAAACTGAACGCTGTTCTAGAGGGAAGAACGTCAAACTTCCGTTTAGTTGGCGTGAACTTTACTGAACTTGACAGAACCTCTTGTTCAATATGTATGCCTTCCATGTAAATCGATACTTGATTTGCAATACGTTTTCACTAAGAAATGACCCTTGAAGGCACAACTGGATGTGCTCTGGATCGCAAGCGGTAAATTAACGGTCTCGAGCTAGGAGCTCAGGCTGAGTCTGATTCAAGGCTGTCTGAGTAACTCCAATCTTACCTTAGACCTTAGGATTGTCTGTGCGTATAGTGGTGTCAATAATGTCTCTAGAGGCCTGTGCCTCCAGTGCCTCAATGTGAAACCAATAATGATGTTTTCCAAACATTTGAACTGGACAACTTATTTAACGGCCGTCACATTTAGTGGATAGAGGAAAATGACTTGTTGTCATGCTTTTGACTTAACGGCCGTCGTATTTGGTTGATAGAGGAGAGTGACTTGTTGCCATGCTTTTGGTTTAACGGCCGACCCATTTAGTGGATAGAGGAGAGTGACTTTTTGCCATAATTTTGGTTTAACAGCCGACCCATTTAGTGGATAGAGGAGATTGACTTGTTGCCATTCTGTTGGTTTAACGGCCGTGATAGAGGAGAGTGGCTTGTAACCACGCTTTTGGCTTACTGGCCACCACATGAAGTGGATAGAGGAGAATGACTTGTTGCCGTGCTTTTGGTTTAACGGCCGACTCATTTAGTGGATAGAGGAGAGTGACTTTTTGCCATAATTTTGGTTTAACAGCCGACCCATATAGTGGATAGAGAAGAGTGACTTGTTGTCATTCTATTGGTTTAACGGCCGTGATAGAGGAGAGTGGCTTGTTGCCACGCTTTTGGCTTAATGGCCACCACATGAAGTGGATAGAGGAGAATGACTTGTTGCCGTGCTTTTGGTTTAACGGCCGACTCATTTAGTGGATAGAGGAGAGTGACTTTTTGCCGTAATTTTGGTTTAACAGCCGACCCATATAGTGGATAGAGGAGATTGACTTGTTGCCATTCTGGTGGTTTAACGGCCGTGATAGAGGAGAGTGGCTTGTTGCCACGCTTTTGGCTTAATGGGCACCACATGAAGTGGATAGAGGAGAGTGACTTGTTGCCATGCTTTTGGTTTAACGGCCGACCCGTTTATTGGATAGAGGAGATTGACTTGTTGCCATTTTGTTGGTTTAACGGCTGTGATAGAGGAGAGTGGCTTGTTGCCACGCTTTTGTCTTAATGGCCACCACATGAAGTGGATAGAGGAGAATGACTTGTTGCCATGCTTTTGGTTTAACGGCAGACTCATTTAGTGGATAGAGGAGAGTGACTTTTTGCAATAATTTTGGTTTAACAGTCGACCCATATAGTGGATAGAGAAGAGTGACTTGTTGCCATTATGTTGGTTTAACGGCCGTTATAGAGGAGAGTGGCTTGTTGCCACACTTTTGGCTTAATGGGCACCACATGAAGTGGATATAGAAGTTACTTGTTGCCATTCTGTTGGTTAACGGCCGGGATAGAGGAGAGTGGCTTGTTGCCATTCTGATGGTTTAACGACCGTGATAGAGGAGAGTGGCTTGTTGCCACGCTTTTGGCTTAATGGGCACCACATGAAGTGGATAGAGACGTTACTTGTTGCCATTCTGTTGGTTAACGGCCGTGATAGAGGAGAGTGGCTTGTTGCCATTTTGTTGGTTTAACGGCCGTGATAGAGGAGAGTGGCTTGTTGCCACGCTTTTGGCTTAATGGCCACCACATGAAGTGGATAGAGGAGAATGACTTGTTGCCATGCTTTTGGTTTAGCGGCTGACACATTTAGTGTATAGAGGAGAGGGACTTTTTGCCATAAGTTTGGTTTAACAGCCGACCCATATAGTGGATAGGGAAGAGTGACTTTCTGTTGGTTAACGGCCGTGATAGAGGAGAGTGGCTTGGGCCATTCTGTGGCTTGTTGCCATTTTGTTGGTTTAACGGCCGTGATAGAGCAGAGTGGCTTGTTGCCACGCTTTTGGCTTAATGGCCACCACATGAAGTGGATAGAGGAGAATGACTTGTTGCCATGCTTTTGGTTTAACGGCTGACTCATTTAGTGGATAAAGGAGAATGACTTTTTGCCAGAAGTTTGGTTTAACAGCCGACCCATATAGTGGATAGAGAAGAGTGACTTTCTGTTGGTTAACGGCCGTGATAGAGGAGAGTGGTTTGTTGCCATTCTGTTGGTTTAATGGCCGTGATAGAGAAAGTGGCTTGTTGCCACGCTTTTGGCTTAATGGGCACCACATGAAGTGGATAGAGGAGAGTTACTTGTTGCCATTCTGTTGGTTAACGGCCGTGATAGAGGAGAGTGGCTTGTTGCCATTATGTTGGTTTAACGGCCGCGATAGAGGAGAGTGGCTTGTTGTCACGCTTTTGGCTTAATGGGCACCACATGAAGTGGGTAGAGGAGAGTGACTTGTTGCCATTCTGTTGGTTAACGGCCGTGATAGAGGAGAGTGGCTTGTTGCCATTCTGTTGGTTTAACGGCCGCGATAGAGGAGAGTGGCTTGTTGCCACGCTTTTGGCTTAATGGGCACCACATGAAGTGGATAGAGGAGAGTGACTTGTTGCCATTCTGTTGGTTAACGGCCGTGATAGAGGAGAGTGGCTTGTTGCCATTTTGGTGGTTTAACGGCCGTGATAGAGGAGAGTGGCTTGTTGCCACGCTTTTGGCTTAATGGGCACCACATAAAGTGGATAGAGAAGTTACTTGTTGCCATTCTTGGTTTCCCCTGCATTCATCGGCAGACTAAGATATTTGACCTTTACCGCAACCACATCTAGCAATTCTTGAAGTCGTTCTTGGGAAGTCCAACGGAGGATATCGTTTTGCCCCCCCTCCCATTGAGCACATATAATTGGTACTGCCCTAGCTTTGTTGGTCGCTTTAAACGTGTCCAAAAATAGACCTCTTTCACAATAATTCTTAATCTCTCAAGAAGTTTTTTTTCTTATTGATGTCTTACATGATGTTTCTTTTTTTCCGGAAAGCATTAATTTCTGTCAAATGTCTCTTCTGTTTACTCTTTTAACTCTGAAAGATAAATGAAACAGCATTTGTAATGCTGTTTTCTTTTTGGTCCTCATTCCACATGATGGAGAACTTCAGAAGTAATTTATTGATATTAGGCCTAATTTTAACTGAATCCACTATGCCATAATTGAACGTGTGATTAGCCTAACGATACTACTTATGGTGTCGTTTTATTATATATAATAAAAAATAATATATTTGAGCTTTATTGTACTAATTGAGGCTATTAGCACTGCTATCACTCCTGTAAACTGGCCGCATCGCAGTGCTAAGGAGTCTGAAACATTGGTGAGCACTCCTCCGCCTTCCTACCACAACTAAAGTTTTTTAGCCTTGTGCCAAGAGATCTTGGAAGATCTTCAAGTACCAAGGACGTCAAAATGAAAGTATCCCCCCCCCCTGAACTTATCTTAGGTCTATTCACACCAGAAAGCCGTGATTTTTTTTTCGGTGTTTCAAAATTATTAAGTTTTTAGACCAGTGCCATATTCTGGTCAGTGTTGCCACGCTGAATCATGAAAATGAATAAGCAAACCTGTTAGTTAAATTTGACAACGTTTTTCGTCTGTAAAAATTCAAATATTTAACAATCCGTTGATCCCCGAAGACAATTACAGCATCAAAGAAAAGCTTCGCCTTCTTAAGCTGTTTGGTCGTATATATTTATGGCTTAGTTTTGCTAATTTTACACCCACCTCCCTTTTGTTTAATTTGGTAACCGCTACTACCGAAAAGTACAGAACTGCGTATGGATAGTTTTTTTTTTTTAATTGAATGGCCGATTGTTCCGATTGATCGGCCGAATGGCCGATGGCCGATTTTTTTTAAAGATGTATTTGGTGGTGTAAGTTTCCCCTTAGCCAATTTAAAAATTTGTGTTTCATTTCCACTGTCCTTAGTAGTTTTAGGCCCTGTTTATTGGGGTAATTTTCCCGAGTCGGATTGCTAAGGCTGCTTCGCAATCAAGGCCATATCCATTGGGGTAGGGGGTTTGACTCCTCTCCCCGAAATTTTGTCTGACTCGTAAAAACGTAGCAAAAATGAATATAAACAAATGTTTTATGTGTTTTTTTGTAAACCCCCCCCCAAAAAAAAAAATTTGTAACCCCCCTACCCCCCCCCCATCGAAACAAATCCTGGATATGGCCCTGTTCGCAATCCATTTATGTTTGTAACCTGCAGGAATTGGTTAGATTCCTGTTAGATTGGTTAGATTCCTGTTAGATTGGTTAGATTCCTGTTAGATTGGTTCGATTCCTGTTAGATTGGTTCGATTCCTGTTAGATTCCTGTTTGATTGGTAGATTCCTGTTAGATTGGTTAGATTCTTGTTAGATTGGTTAGATTCCTGTTAGATTGGTTAGATTCCTGTTAGATTGGTTAGATTCCTGTTAGATTGGTTAGATTCCTGTTAGATTGGTTAGATTCCTGTTAAATTGGTTAGATTCCTGTTAGATTGGTTAGATTCCTGTTAGATTCCTGTTAGATTGGTTCGATTCCTGTTAGATTGGTTAGATTCCTGCTAGATTGGTTAGATTCCTGTTAGATTGGTTAGATATTCTGTTAGATTGGTTAGATTCCTGTTAGATTTCTGTTAGATTCCTGTTAGATTGGTTAGATTCCTGTTAGATTGGTTAGATTCCTGTTAGATTCCTGTTAGATAACCTACAGGAATTGGATAGATTGCTTGTGAACTGGTAAGAAAGATATAGATTCAGAATGTAATTTCGGGCTTCTTGATTCAAACAATTTTATGGCATGTAGTTTTAGCGTCAAATTCAAATTACTGCCTGTTTTTACTTGTATTGCGAAATGGGCTATCAATAGGGCTAAATGGGACAAATTTAGAAAATATCTCTTGCAAAAGCAGACGTTCAATGACAAATACTAAAAAAAATTGAAAAATAAAAAAAAAATAATACTAAAAAATACTAAAATTTATGCATCGTAATACTTACCCTCCTCGGAATCTTACGATTCATTTTTCCTGGGCTTCTATCTATCTAGATTTTATTTTATTTTTATTATTCCTACTTATACTTTCCTACTTATATTATTCCTACTTTCCTACTTTCCTACTTATATTATTCCTACTTTATCTATCTAGATTTTATTTATTTTTATTATTCCTACTTATACTTTCCTACTTATATTATTCCTACTTTCCTACTTATACTTTCCTACTTATATTATTCCTATTTTATCTATCTAGATTTTATTTATTTTTATTATTCCTACTTATACTTTCCTACTTATATTATTCCTACTTTCCTACTTATATTATTCCTACTTTATCTATCTAGATTTTATTTATTTTTATTATTCCTACTTATACTTTCGTTACAAATTCAAATTTGTACCAATACCCTCGTTACGAGTTCAAATTATTGAGGTATATTCAAGTTACCCCGGTTGTTCCCAGGATGGTTAATCAGATTGGGGAAGTAATAAAGAAACTGAGAATAAGGGCATTCGAGGATAGTAAGGCGTTCTCAACGAACATATTAGTGACGCAGAAGAAAGAAAGGTGATTTGAAAAGAAACTATATGGAGCGCTAAGCAAATCTGAGGCCAGAGTAATATTTAGAGTAAGGTTAAGTCATGCAGGAATTCAGATATATAGAGCCCGTTTTTATAATGAAGATCCGGGGTGTGCACATTGTGTAAACGAGGAAACGGTAACACCTGGATGTGAGGGAACAGAAAGGTACGAGGAAGCATATTAGACAGTTTATTAGAGAAAAAAAGAATTCCACAGAGTAGTAACATACTTAGTGGAGCATTTCTGGGTAGTGACTGCAGGAGCGTAGCTACAGTATATTTATTGGGGGGGTGGGAGACGTACTATTGAAGTAGGTGCTGTTCAAGCGATAGTGAAGAAAAGTAACTATTTAACAAACACGCTACTTGTGAATTTGAAAACATTGTGCAATGCGTTATAGACAATAAATATATTATATTAAACAATCAACTAAACAAACAATCAAATAAACACATTAAACAATCCTAAATATAAGTGCTGGTGCTTTTACTAAAATTGTCAGCAATGAGCTGTTGCAGACGACAGTAATATGGCGTAAACAAGCTTCCGGGTGGGCGAAGGTGAAGGTCGTATACACTCAGTTTTTTCCAGCCGGATTCGCCAATAATGCTGCAGTGCACTTTCCCAAACTTCCTTCTGCACTTCCCCCAACCCACACGCCAAGCACAGGATGCTTAATCTCATAATTGAACCAAGTTCTATTTTAATAGCCTTAGGTATTGCACTATTCATTTGCACGTAATTTGGAATGAATTTTGACTCTATAAGATTTAAATTGTTGCACTAAACTTATAATATATGTGATTTATTGAAATATTATTTATTATTAAATTGTTTATGGGTTCACCGATTTACATTAACAAATAGCCTTGCTCTCAGCGGGCCAAAACCGAAACAATAATCATAGGTAGCGCAATAGCACAGTCCGAGTAAAGATATGGGTAAGTCAAAGTATTATCACAGATTGTGAAACATTATATTGTTACATATTCCCCACATTTAAATAGCGACAGTATTTTAAATTTGAAATTATTTGAAAAATAAAGATAAAATTATTAACTTATCCATTGAGTATGGTTTTACAAAAATATCTATAAAATCTGAACAATACTTGGCATCATTGCGGCAGAAACTCCAAATTAATTAAGAATTGGAAGGGAAAATTGATTCCTAGAGATTGAAAATTACCTTCCCCTTTGTATCTTTGTTTAAAAAAAATACGAACTCCATAAAAATTACCCAAAAGTTTTTCTGAATATCGTTTCAATCGCTTCAATGCCTAATCCCTCCACAAGCGAAGCTCGGTCTCCTAGTGCTGCATGATAAAACTGATAACAAAAGAAAAAGAGAATGGATTTGTACCGCTTAAATATGCACACAAAATTCTTTGGCTATACGAAACTTGTGTGCGTTTTGCCTAAATTTGCTGTGCTTTATTAGCTTAAGAAATTTTGTACAATACGTTTTGACGGGGGTAATTATTCCAACAATAGCACTAGCATTGTGCAAAAAGCAGATAAAGTCAATCATAATTCTTAGCACATTTATGTCTGTTCTTTTTTGGAGCTGGTTAAAAGAAATATTTAGAAAAGCGAAAATAGCGAGAAGTCGGCATGGTATTGTATATAGGGGCAGTTCAATATTTATGGGTTAATATTTCAATCCAAAATGTAATAAATAGGATGTTATCAGTGCTTATTAGGCATTTCAGTGACAAATAATAGAATTGGAGTTTCAGTTAAATGCTGGAAATAAAAATTAAAACAATTAAGCGATTCATGGAGCTGATCTCCTTCTACCAAATTCTATGACCAAACTGCCCCCGATTTGGCCTATCTAGCTATTGTGCGAATATCATTATAAACAGCATTAAGTCTTATTTTCTTTTTCAGTGATTTATTTTTCATTTATGAATTATATTCACTGTATATCTTCACCACAGTATATAAATAATAGACAATATGATCGTTCCCTATCTCACCCATTATAAAAACCCGGACCCAGGTACGAGTGTTCCGGAGAACTACTACTACTGCTACTACTAACAACTCACCGCAGCTCCAAGCCGCCTGAGGCCAACACAGGTACGCACGCTCTTCCTCCATCCCAATCTATTCAAAGCCTCCCTTTTTACACCCTCCCACGAAGTTCCCATTTCCTTTAAATCATTCTTTATGACGTCCTCCCACCCCAGACGGGGACGACCTGCTTTCCGTTTAGCCCTAGGTAAAAACATAACCGACATTAGATCTTTTCACGGGTAGACGAGTCAGATTTCTCTTGAACGCGAAACTTGGCTTCAACGTTGGAACACTAAATTTTAAAGAAACTAATTTTAAATTATTATATTTCAATATATATATGAAAATCGGTAATGAGAAGTGCAATGTTATTATTTGATGTTTTTAGGAATTACAAGTAGGCTTCGAAGTCTCGAGTTGGTTTCAAAGGTATTTTAAGAAAGTTTCCCTCAAAATACGTGTTCCAGGGTAATTGGACCGCTGACACATACGAACATTAGTAACCCGCTAATGAAAGAGTATGTGGGAAGAGCTGTTTGTACGCACCGATCCAAAAATTGTGAACTTACTGTTAATTGTCTTTATACAGTGATCTTCACTGTATACCAGAGACTCCTTGAGGACGGCCCAGGCAGAGATAACAGAGAGCATACCGGCTATATTCTGTTCTATTTTTTGTAGTTAAATAATTTAATTTGCGGTTTTTTATTTCGCTTATACTTTTTCTATCATCATTTCATAAAAGAGTGCAAAGAGCAAATAATGGACAAAAAGAGTGAAAGTCCGGTCCGTGGAGTGAGAGTGCAATGAAAGGAAAAGAGTGCGTCTCACGAAAAGTGTGCAAGTTGGCAACCCTGTTACCAATGCCAATTTATTGCAATAAGTTGATTAAGAAAATGAAAGCCTGGTTGATTTTAAATAATTTGCTTTTTCATTAATGTTCACGATAGTTTTTATGAGGTGGTCTTAGCCCTGCATAGCCCTGTTTGTCTTTCTTTTGACAGGAGTCGAATTTTAATATAACAGCCAGATGTCCAGTTGCTTAGTGAAAAAAACGTCTTTGTGGAAAAGTATTAATTGATACTAAGTTGAAAAAAATATGTGGATAGTGTTTTGGGTGAATTTTTGACCTCATCTAGCATCTTGCAAGGCTGTTTTTCGTCACCACGCCTTTTAATCTGTTCTTGCCTCTCACGCAAGTCGAACACGGAGCCAAAATAAGTGAAGTCCTTGTTAACAGTCTTGGATATGCTGGCTGCATCGATCAGATGTCTGCCACTTAAGCAGAACTCCAAAGACAGATGGACATCCTCAGCTATTCATGAAAGAATTCTGCATGCTAGTAAATGCAATCAAAACCAAAGTTATGGTGACCTCTTGTCATGAGCAAGAAAATCCTCCCTCCATAATCGTCGGCATAATCAAACAGTCGATTATTTTATCTACCTTTGGAACCTACTGACAGCTCACAACAGCCATATCACCGACATCAAACATTGACTAGATCGAGCTTCTAAAGATATTCGGAAATCCGGAAGTGGCACTACCTCTCAAGCCAACTAAGAGTCGACATCAACAGCCTCATTCTGCCGATTGCTCTGAATTGGTACGAGACTTAAAGCCAGAAAAAGAGCGTAAAAATAAAAAAGAGAGTAAAAAGCCAGAAAAAGAGCGTTCTTGCGTTCGAGATTTGGTGCTTCTGCCGCCTCGCAATTACACCGACAGTGTGCCATATGGTTTGGTATGAAAACGGCTGACATCTCACAACACAGCCGGAATCAATATTAATGGTATTGGCGATATTTTCCTGAAAATAATGCTTGATTGAACGAGGAAACCACGGATGAGGTCAGTGGCGGTTCTAGCCCCTTTTGCGATCGGTGCAAAATCTTGATCGGCGCCCTGCCTTCCATAAAATTTTAACAAAATTTGTATTTATTAACAAGATTGTTTTAAATTTATAAATTAATCATTTATTTTTCAATTATTTAAAAATTTATAATTCACTTATTTAATTATTATTCTTTAACTATTTGTTTTTTTTTATTTATTAACTTCGCCCTCTAATTTAACTTAATAAAAATACATTTTTAAAATAACTGTTAAATTTTTTTTGAAATTTTACGCCCCTAAAATTTCTGTGCCCCGGGATAAGTGCTCTTCTGCCCCTTCCCCCTCTTAAAACCACCTCTTGATGAGGTTGATTCAAGTCGTTTACCTCCCGTACAGTTATCCAATACATCACTAGATAGATCGCCATGCCGAGCCCTAGCACAGGCAAAAAAGGAGTGGCTCGGTTGTGCCCCACGACGACGGACGACGGACCGAGTCTGTTGATTTTGAATTGAAGTTATCAAGTATTTTGAAGTAGGTTGCATTTGGGACAGTATTTGTGAGCGCCCACCCGCCGAGAGTCTCGGGCAAGTTACCCAAAAATTTGTGAAAAATTGAAATTTTCTCAGATTGTGGGGTTGAGCTTAGACAATAAATAGGTACTATTTGGAAGATAAAGATGGTTTTAAACAATTGTTTGCCTTTTATTTCAAGCAAATTAATGGTCCTATGTCAATTCTAAATTCTTGGTCAACCTTCTTAAGACCATAGGTGGGCGTGCCTTGTTTGCCTCTCATTCCAGGCGATCTAACGGTTCTATATCGTTTTTAAATTATTGGTCAACATGCCTGAGACTAGGCAGGCATGCCTTTCCAAAAACTAACCTGACAAGTATGTGTCCAATAAGAGAGTCATACTTACTCCCGACATTTACCCGTGCCGCAGCCATTTAAACATTTGCCTCTCAACTTACTGCAAAATACTTGAAAATTTCAATTCAAAATCAACGGATGCAACCTTGATCCGTTAATTTTGAATTGAAGTTATCAAGTATTTTGTAGTAAGTTGCGTCAAGATATGGCTAATTGTAGAAAGAGACAAGCCAAGAAAGATAGTCCAAGTAATTGAGACGCAAATCGTTTTAAAAAATCTTGTTCCTTCCTTGTAATTCGGTCTACACTCCGGATACTTAAGCCAAACCTTAGAATTGTCGAAAAAAGGCAAGCGCATGGTAAAAGACTTCCTTATAATGACTTTTAAACCACTTAGCAAGATAATAAGAAAATAGTAAATGATTCAAGTAATTGCCTGGATTCTAGTTTGTTTTAACTAATTAAGGAGTCAATAAACTATTTAAGAACGGAGAGTAATAACGTAATCACTAAAAGTTTGTCTAATTAATTGATAAATTAAACGAAAACTTACCAAGTTTGAAGTTTGATTGTAATTCTACTCCAAAGAAGGAGCGTCAGCGTAGCTGAGAGTTCAACTGAGAGATAAACGCGTGCAATCGCCTCGATTGACCAAAGCAACACCAGTATTTTAAAGTCATTATAATATGCAGTGGTTAAGCTCATGGAGAAACGCTGAGAGTTCAACGGGAAGGGAAATTGGGAGGGCAGTTGAACTCTCAGCTACGCTGGCGCTCCTTCTTTGGAGTAGAATTACAATCAAACTTGGTAAGTTTTCGTTTAATTTATCAATTCTACTCCAAAAGGACCGCCTTAGCTCCGCCTTCGAGTTCAACTGAGATTTTAAAGTTCAGCATGAGCTATACCAACACTAATGATCAATAATAGCCCTATTCATTAAAAGAGGCTGTTGTACAAAAATTCATTTATAGGAATATATTTCAAATATAACAAATTACAGTGCATAAATTCAAAAGACAGATAACTGCTGACCACTTTCAATTGGTTTATTATAAAACCTTACAAACGTTTTGGCATTTGTCCAGCATACATATTTTATGATTTGATCTACATCAATTCCTCTTGCTTTAAGGTGGGATGTTGAGGCAGACCGTGTGCTATGAGCACCATAAACACTGATATCTATACCTGCAAGAAATAAAACTTCTTTTATCCATCTAGAAATAGATGACTTGGACGCAGCAGTATGAGGCTTACGATATGTAAGAAAAAGTGCGTCGTTTCTATTCGGATATGATGTTATTCTAATATACCTAGCTAGGTGCGTCACCGGACACAGTAACGACTCTTGAAAAGGCCGAAATTTAACTACTGATTTGTGGTTGCCCTGTTTCGTTGTTTTTAACAACACATTGCTTTGAAATCAAAACTTCCATCGTCATTATGTATCATATTACTAAGTGATAAACTGGCCAAAAACTGAACTCTTTCACAAGCTGATAAAATCAATAAAACTACTAATTTTTGTGTTAGTGTCTTTAATTGAAGATTTTCGATATCCCAAGCTGGCAGTCTAAAGAGATCGAATACACATTTTACATCCCAAATACTTGAAATCTTGGGTAGACTAGGCCTTCTATTAAAGACACCTCTCATAAACTTCTTGGTGATGTGATTACTGCCTAACTGAAGGCTTGGTAAAATATCCGATAAAGCACTCCTCGCAGTATTAATAGCACTGTATCCAACACCTGAGTGAAAAAGTTCCATAAGAAAGGTCAAAGTCTCCGGTAGAGTTGCCTCCAAGGCCTTGATTGTGTTTCATCCACAAAAGTCGATCCATTTTTCAATGTAAACTTTGTACGGGCACTTAGTCGAATCCCGCCATCCATCCATGATAATATCGACTGTGGAGGGAGGATATTCTTGGTGGTGAAGCCCTTGCCGGAGACGACACAAGCCGATAGGCGTATTGTCTTGGACAATGGATGGTGTAAGGTCGGTTTCTGTGGGAGATAAAAAGTAATAATATCATTTGGTAGAAATATTGGACTTCCTATTAAAAGCTTTAATAGTAAGGGATACCATACTTGTGTGGTCCAATTTGGAAAGATCAAAATACCAGTGGCCTGATCTGTTTCCACCTTCTGAAGGTCCTGAGAAGTAAACTGAATGGGGGGAATTCATAAAAGAAATAAGGCTTCCAATTCATTGCAAATGCATCTACGAAAAAATATTCTGGATCTGGTTTCCAAGAAACAAATGGTTTAATCTGAAAATTTAATCTAGTCGCAAACAAATCAATATCTATCGACTGACATACCAAAAAGCTCAAAATAATAAATATTTCAGAATCCAATTTCCATTCTTCTTCCTTATAAAATTTTCGTGATGCTTTTTCCGCGTTATTAGCAACCCCAGGTACATATTCTGCAGATATCCACCCTTTGCCCTGCAATACTACCTGCCAGACCTTATTTGCCAAATAATTACAAAATTTAGATTTTGATCCTCCCATTTTATTTATATAAGCTACTGTGGTTATATTGTCAGAACGCAGCCGAACATACATGCCTTTAATATCCTGGGCAAAACATTTTAATCCCAGATAAACGGCCTTCGTTTCTAAGACATTTATATCAAATCTCTTCTCTTCTGAGGACCATTCACCTGTGGCCGTTTTCATGGAATATTCATCCACGAGTGCCCAACTTAGTTTCGACGCATCACTACACAAATATTTGTCAATTGATCTAGACTCAATTGCTTTAGAAGCATGATTGGCAATATCCAACCACCATTGTAGTTCCGATTTTACATCGGATGTTAAAATTATCCTTGCCGCAAAATCGACCTTCGCGTACCTTAATGCCTGAGTTTTCAACGATTCCGATTTCCGGTAATATAAAGGCCCTAAATCTACTGCTGGAAATGTTGAATCATGAACGCCTAGAGTTTCGGCCAATTCTTGAATCGTAGTCAATTTTTTACTAAGAATTTTTGAAACCAAATCTATAACTTTTTTAATTTTTCTTTCCGGCAGGAAAATACATATTGATCGCGAATCTAACAAAAAACCCAGAAATTCTATTTGTTGGCTTGGAATCAGAACTGACTTTCCTGGGTGAATCACAAACCCCAGCTCTGAGAGTAATTTCGCTGTTTCATAGGCATTATTTTGACATTTTAAATATGACTTTCCCAGAAGGAGAGAATCATCTAGATACACAACTGACAAATACCCTTTTCTTCGAAGTAGGGGGATAACAGGTTTCATAAGTTTCGTAAGAACCCTTGGAGCAGATAATAAGCCACTTGGCATTGAAGTGAACGCGTACCAAATTTCTGCTTCAAAAAAGAGCCGCATCCTATAATCAAGTTCAACAGGGCATGAATAATAAAAATCGACTAGGTCGATAGAGGCCATATTACAATTTTGTGCCTAAAAAAACCATAGAATGAACACTTTCCATTTTAAAATGGTAATATTTAATGTTTTCATTTTAATTTTTAAGATTAGGAATAAACCGAGTAGACCCATCTTTCTTTGGGACTGTAAAAACGGGAGAAATACAACGTACTTCCTTTATTCTGAAGTCGGGTACTTTAACAATAACACCTTTATGCAATAAAATATCAACTTCTTTTCTTATAGCCTGTATTTCTTCAAACGTAAAACTTTTGTTTTCAAAGCTTTTAGTGGTGTTTTCTCAAATTCAATCTTATAGCCTGAGGCTACAATATTCAAATCACTGGTTATTGACTGCCATTTTGAGATGTACTTACTAATTCGCCCAGCTTTTAAGTTATCAGCCAAATGTTGTGACTGCCTGTTGAAATTAACAACAAAATCATAAAAATCAAGGGCAGGGTATGTTAAGTAGTACATACCAGCTATTTGCGATCCTTTTTCTGGAATTTGGACCTCTCTTGACGGTCCTGGTCCTGCCTTCTGCGATAATTTGGACGGGGGGAATCGTTCTGCCATTGACAATAACGGTAGGCCCCCCTTGCACGTTTTTTTGTCTTCCAAAAAAAATTTTCAAATCCGCCACGGATTTAGCTTTTGACGTTGTTTTGGCAACATCTTGGCCAAAAAGAAACTCCGTGACTTTGACTTCAGGAGCACATAAAGCTGATGCTACAGTGGGATCTGGGCTCAATTCGAATTTCATCGCATGACGTCTTTTTAAACTTAGATCATAATTGGTGAGTCCTAGCATGTGAGCTGCATCTGTAAGGTTTTTGACAACCTTTTCTTTGATATGTCCATTTTCAAGCTCAAGAATCGCATTTGGTGCCTCTAAAACACAAAATGTTGAGTGAACAATTGTCCGCTGCACTTGAAGTGCCTTAGCATCCCTCTGTTTAGCCTGTGATGAGTGAATAGCCGAAATTTCACTATTCACCTTTGGAGGAACACTTTTATCGGTATTCGCAGGCCTAGGGTGGCGCTCAAATAACTCTTTTAGCTTCACTATTTCCAAAGGCTCAGAGAAAGCTCTATGTGCAACTTTGGCAAGTTTCTTGTGGATTTTGGGTCCTTTTTTGGCACCAGAAGTTTTGTCAGGAATCTTTTTGAATAGAGCGTCATTTGACGTGTTTTCTTTTAATCTTCTACCTGTGTGCTATTCCGAGGAAGCCTTCCGCTGTGTGTCATTGATTTTTATGGGGCTCTGAGAGCAAGATTTTCCGTTCCTATAACTAATTTCAGGGCTCCGAGAGCCATATCGAACACGAGTTTGAAACTCTGGGCTCCAAGGGCCGTTTGTTTGATCACTATCACTCTCACGTATGTGTATTCTGTGACGCAAGTGAGTTGTTTGTTGCTTTCCATGCCTCCCACGATCAAAATCTTCATTAACTAAATTGTCCAACAGTCCAATTACTATCTCAATACCACTCATTATCTAATTTGGTCCGAATCAAAGTAAATGCTAACGTCAAATGGTGTTGCTTTGGTCAATCGAGGCTATTGCACGCGTCTATCTCTCAGTTGAACTCGAAGGCGGAGCCAAGGCGCTCCTTTTGGAGTAGAATTGAAAATAAAATGAAATTGACTTTCCTCAAAAGGGAATAATTGTCATGAAATGTGTGGGCGGAGTTTGAAGATTTGTCATTATGTTAAGGATGTTTCTGATCTTGTAAGTTTGTGGCATAGTTATCACGAAGGTATTATTGAAAAATATTCTTACTCCCTAAGTTAAGGGCATTATGACGTAAACCAGGAAAGTAAACTCTGTCGAAATTTTTTACATTGTTTGTTTTATGAGATTAATCTATATGGCAAAATAAAAGAGATTATGCTTTTGCTTATCTCAGTATCGGACTAGAACAGCAGTCTTAATCCAATAAAAAGAAAAAGTTACAAATCATCACCAACCAAAATTTCATTTCTGTCTTCATTTCTTACATTTTTTTTTATTAAGTAGTGGTACTTACGTGTTATCCCGACCACACTCAAGAAGTGAAGTTAACTTAATCATAATGAAATATACCTAAATATGATGAAAATTTAATACTTTAGTGACTGAATTATAGTAACTAAAACGGAGAATTATGGAAAGCAGGCCACCCAGAAAGGCCACGAATTATGGAAAGCAGGCCGCCGAGAACGCATTATATTAAATACCTAACCAACTATATATTAAATATTTTATTAAAATATACCTGCTTAGTAGTTTATCTCCCTCGGGATAAGCTGATTATATGAGAGCGCAAAAAAACGGTTTTAAACAGATCAAACTTCCTGAGTGTGGTCGGAATAACACGTAAGTACCCTTCTTTGTTTTTATTTATTATCATATATCTATTCTGCATTTACTTTACTATTTAATTTATGTAATTTTTACATATCGTATAAATTATTTAATTTTTACTATCAGTGCGAACAGTCAGTGGAGCCATTCAAAATCTATATTAATTAACTCCACTTTTAAGTTTTTGAGACCGAGGCGTCTAATTATTAATTTGTCACACTGTGGCATAGACCATTTTATACTAGCATAACTTTAGCCTTGAAGCTACGCTGTGTAATCTTATGGAACAAATTCTTTTCGTAACGCAGGCAGTGGTAAGTAGAATCGTACTCTACTTATCATATTCGCTAGGCACAAACGTGTTTAGGAAGGAACAGAGAGGTTACTTGCCCCGGGCCACAGTTTATATAATTATCCAGTATGATCTTTCCCTATCTCACCCATTATAAAAACCCGAACCACAGTTTATAGACAGTAAGCTTATCGCAGATAATTTCTGGTCTTCGGTCTCGGTGCGAACAAAAAGCTCCTCCCGCTTGTTTCTGCCTTAGCGGACTAGTCTGTTATCGTCAATCCCTGAGAAATGGTTACCAAGTGCATTATTCGTAATTGCGAAAACAGAAAAAAACTTGGTGAGCCAGCCAAGTGGTTTGCAAGCGTCCCATCTCACAGGTATGAATTAATTTATATACAAATTATGACTTAATTTATTATTTACGTGGACTCAACTGATCGGCCTATGTAGGATTTTATAAAAAAGGGGGCGGGGGGGGGTTGATGAAATTTGTGAAAATGAGGAATTTTTTCTTCTTCTAATAACTGGTGGGGTAGGTGTGATGGTTTCAGGGGCGGATCCAGGATTTTTTTAGGGGGGGGCGCAAAATAGGTTGATCCGACAAACTTACGTTAGGAGCAAGTTTAATTAATGCAAACTTGATTATCGTCGTAAATTTATTCCTTGTCTTTCTTTCCATTCTTAAACCAATGTTATATTTACCTTTTGCATTATTACAGCCCACTATATATACATTCATATAAATTTATATGCAGTGTTACCGCCATACCAATTATTCTCCTTTCCTTTTTTATTTCTTTAATAATAATTTCTGGTCGTTTTGAGTTTGAATTATTGTAGGCTTCTATTTCTACTGATCGTAAGTTTAATATGGCCTTTACTATTCTTTAAAAAAAACTTTCTTTTTCGTAAAGTTTTCGTAGTATATATATATATATATATATATATATATATATATATATATATATATATATATATATATATATATATATATATATATATATATATATATATATATATATATATATATATATATATATATATATTTATATTTATATCGGCGCGTACAAACAACTCCTCTCATTTGATCTGCCATTAGCGGTCCAATTACCCTGGAACACGTATTTTGGCAGAAACTTTCTCAAAATGCCTTTGAAACCAACTTGAGACTTCGAAACCTATTTTTAATTCCTAAAAACATCTAATAATAACATTACACTACTAACTACCGATTTTCATGTATGTATTGGAATAAATTAATTTAAAATTAGTTTCTTCAAAATTAGTGTTCCAACGTTGAAGCCAAGTTTCGCGTCCAAGAGAAATCTGACTTATCTACCCGCGAAAAGATCTGATAACGCCTATGTTTCTATCTGCAAAAACGTTCTCCGGAGCACTCGCACCCCTGTCCGGGTTTTTATAATGGGAGAGATAGAGAATGATCATACTGCTAATTCTATAAACTGTGACCCGAACCGAGGTGCGAGTGCTCCAGAGAAAGTTTTTGCAGATATAAACATAAGCGGCATTAGATCTTTTCACGGGTAGACAAAGAATAATCACCTACGGAACAAGTACTGACAAAACCACTTGGCCGACTCAACCAATAAGTGCAGAAATAAGTGGGAGGAGCTTTCTGTTCGCACCGAGAATGAAGAGCCAGAAATCATCTGCGGTAAACTTACTGGTATATTATATAAACTGTGCCCCGGGCGTAGGAATCTTAGGGGCGCAAAATCGTAAATAAGTAATATTAATGGTTATGATCATTTTGTAATTCTGAAGTTTTATTTTTATTCAAACAAATTAGACGGTGCAGTTAATCCTTCTTAACAACGATTAAGGCCTCAAAGATGTAAAAAAAATTTAACATGTAAAATTACACATATTTTTAGAAGTACATTTGACTACTTCCACACAATAAAATATACTCAAATCAGTGACCAAACACGAAAAAAAAAACAATTTTTCACCAAATCCTTGATATCTAGTAGTCAGCTAGTAGCACTTCAGTTACCTTGATAGTATCATCAGGGGTGAATCTCCAGCACCAGCATTTTTATTGTGGGGTGGGGTAAGAAGGGTCTATATCTGGATAGTCAAAGGGCATAAGATGTATAATATTTTTTTTCCCACATTTTTTCCTTACCACCCCAAAAGACGCCCCTGAGTATCATTAGTAAAGGTGTTTTTTCACAGTTGAAAAAAGTGTGGAGGAATGGGAAGATAAGTCTGCGAACCAAGATTAGAATGTTGGAAGCTACAGTGATGACAGTGGTCAAATATGGCTCTGAAGCATGGACGCTCTGAAAAGCGGATGAAGATTTGCTAGATATTTTCCAGAGAAATTGCTTAAAGATTGTTCTGGGTACCCGGCTGACTGACCGTATTTAAAAAAAATAGGCTATACGAAAAATGTGGTTCAATACCGCTCTCTAGGGCTATAATGAAAGAAAAATTGAGGGGGTTAGGGTTCGTTGTGTTGATGAAGGATGACAGATTGCCAAAGATGGTCCTTTTCGGCTAACCGTCTGGGTCTAAACGGAAAGTAGGTTGTCTCCGTCTCTAGTTGGAGGATGTCATAAGGACAGATTTTAAGAAATTGTGCACTTCGTGGAAGGGTGTAAAAAGGGAGGCTTTGAATAGATTGGAATGGAGAAGGAGGTTGCGTAGCTGTGTTGGCCTCAGGCGGCTTGGTGTTGCGGTGAGTTGTTAGTAGGAGTAGTAGTAGTAACCAAGGATTTCATTAAGTAGGGATGCTGTACAAAAAGTGTGGTGCAATCCCGCTTTCTTGGACTATAATGAGAGACAGGTTGAGACGGCCAGGGCACGTTTTGTGGATGAAGGATTTAAGATTGTCCTTTCCGGCCATCCGTCTAGGGCTAAACGGAAAGCAGTCCGTTCGTGGTTGGGGTAGAAGGTTGTCGCAAGGAAAGATTTAAGAGAAATAGAAACTTCTTGGGAGGGTGTAAAAAGAGAGGCTTTGAATAAATTTTCATTCAGGAGTGTACATAGCTGTGTTGGCCTCAGGCGGCTTGATTCTGGGGTGAGTTGTTAGTAGTAGTAGTAGTAAATTGTGTGTATATTGTAATCAAAAACAGCAACATCCTCAACCCTGCCTTGGTTTTATGAAGTAGATCAGTTTGGCAACTGAAACGATCATCACTTTAACAAAGAATAAACAGAGTTCGATTTTAGGTCTGATTGAGCTGATCAATTTTACTTTAGAATTGATTATATCATTTGATATACAGGCTATAACTTTCACATTTAAGCCGTTTTCCGCCACTCTTACCAAATTGGTCAACTAACAATTTCATTAACAATTGCGTTTCCGTGAACTAACAAAAAAGGGTTTGCTAACATTGTTTTTTCTTTAACAAACCAAACTGTTAACGCTGATTTTAAGCGTAAAATTCAAAAACTGATAATACGGCAAAAATGGAGGATTGGTTTCTTCGCTGTAAACATTGATGAGAATCCATGACTACTAAATTTTCTTACAGTTAAGCAATTCTTTTATCGATTTTGTACAAATATATTCAGACATGGCTAGCCATGGAAGCTATGTAATTTTTAATTTCCTCTCCGATTATTACGTTTCTGTGCATTGGTTAGGAACAGTTTTTGTTAGTTAACAAATGGACAGCTGAAAAAGACCTTTAGTAAGTGTAGTAAGAGAAATAAATCTCGGTTCCAGCAATAGGTGCAACCTAGTAAAGGGCTAACCACAGCCTCTAGCAACCGAAAATTAAATATTGCTTTTAAATAAATTTTAAAATTCAAAAGAAATGCCATTTGATGCTGATTCCGGAATAGTATTTGTTAGCCACGTTAAGCTTAAGAAATAATAATAGGAATTTCGAAAAGGAGCTACCAACCCCCGAAAACGGTAGCGAGTCAAAATAAAGTATACAATTGGAATTGCCACACTCAAAAGTTTTATACCGCAGATTTGCAGCCATCTTAAAAATTAAAGAAAATCCTATTTTAGATTGGGTAGCACTAATCAAGGATGTTAGCAGAGAGCCTCCGGGTCAAGACCGTATCCAAGGGAAGGAGGGGAGGGTTGAATCCCCCCCCCCCCCGAAATTTTTGTCCAACTCGTGAGAACGTAATAGAAATGAATATAAATAAATTTGTCAGGTGTTTTTTAAAGTTTCTTTTTTGTAAACCGAACACCCCCCCCCCCCCCAAAAAAAAAAAAAACTTTAAAACCCTTCCCCGAAAAAAAATTTCCTGGATCTGAACCTGTCCGGGGGTCGTTCTTTTCCCTCCCAAATTGAAAGTTTTACGAATTTCGGGGGGCTTCATATTTAATATATTAAAAAATGTTTTTTTCTTTTTTGCATCCCCTCCCGTCCGAAAACGAAATCCTGTGAACGAGCCTGGCACTGATGTGTTCTTCGTTTCTTGTACTGTTTATGAGATATGATTATGTTTAGTGTAAATAAAATTACTTTGGTAGTTTAATTGCATCCCGGTTAGGTTTGTGCTTTCAAGTCTCATACTAAGATAAGAAAAAGCAACGTTATTGTTTTGAGGATAATTTGTTTACATTTCAGTGGGTTTCCCCCCTGTAAACTAAAGCCGTGATTAATTTGGAGAGACACGCTTGTATAAAATTTATTTTACATACGCTACTTTTAGATATATCTACCAGATTAGATACAACTGTTTAATACTGTTATTTATTTTTGGAGAAAAATCATGTTGTCAATGTTGTCAACGTTCATGTTGTCAATAACAGCTTGAAAAAAAAATCCACGAGTTAAAAAAGGTAGCAAATGAAGTAGTTAATGAACTGTCAGAACCAGGAATTCTTGTCTGGGGTATTAAAAAATATCTCTTGACATTATATATGACATTATATGACATTAAAATTGCTTGGTCAGCAATTATGACATTTAACGAATATATGACATTAAAAATTGCTACTTTGATCAAACCAAGTGATCAAGAATCATACATTTCCTGAGGCAAGGATTCTCTAATGATCCAGGATCCAAGGATCCAGATGATGGATCCTTGCTAGAGTGTTCTTATTGCTCAGAATACTCTGATTCTGAGATTAGCAAAAGAAATTTATGTTGTTTTGAGAATAAATTAAAAAAAAAACTTTCTGTAAAAGAAGTTTTTCAATGAAAAGTAAAGGCCATTTTAAACTTAAAATGAGCAGATACAAATACCTGTTAAAATTCAAACCCAAAACGACCAGAAATTACTATTACAAATAAAAAAAATGTCAAAAAAAATTTGACATTAAAAATTGCTACTTTGATCAAACCAAGTGATCAAGAATCATACATTTCCTGAGGCAAGGATTCTCTAATGATCCAGGATCCAAGGATCCAGATGATGGATCCTTGCTAGAGTGTTCTTATTGCTCAGAATACTCTGATTCTGAGATTAGCAAAAGAAATTTATGTTGTTTTGAGAATAAATTAAAAAAAAAACTTTCTGTTAAAGAAGTTTTTCAAAGAAAAGTAAAGGCCATTTGAAACCTAAGATGAGCAGATACAAATACATGTTAAAATTCAAACACCAAACGACCAGAAATTACTATTAAAGAATAAATAAAACCCAAAATGACAGAAACTAAATAAACAATCATAGCAAAAAAAAACATAGCAAAAACAATCAATTGAATATGTAAATCAAGCTTAAAATGAAAAAAAAATTGCTATTGAAGTATAAATGAAACCCAGCACGAACTGAAATTAAATAAACAATCAATAGTCTGGGAGCCAAAGTTAAAAATCTGGCAAAATAGTGACCCAAGGGGTACAAGTGATCTGAGAGTGGTTTAGGACTAAATCGACCATGCTAATTACGAATATGTTGGGAACATTAGCGTCAAAGGTGCGCTTGGTGATTCCCCTTAATCAAGTTCGTTAATATTCTGTTTTACTCAGACTACGTCCTTCTTTCTATTATAAGATTGCAGCTGTCTACTTTATACCTAAAAATTAGGCGATCGTTAATTTACCATCAGAAAAAATTAGGAACCTACATTTAGGTTTCCTATGCTGTTGGCCAAGCAAAACAGCTCAGCTTCAATATGCTTCAAACTACTTCTTTTTCTTTTACATTTTACTAAGATACGATTCGTCGAAATTGATTTCGTTTCATTTATTTTAATCCGCACAAATAATACTTCCAAAACTTCTTGCGATTATTTTTTCTAAATCAGATACCATCAAAGAACGAGTAAGAAACATTTATGAGCTAAAAGGCAAACCTAATTATGCGTAAATGAAATAGGTTTAGCACTATTTTTTAAGCTATTATTTCGTCAAAGTCGTCGTCACTTCCAGAAAGATCGCATGACCCAGCACATGCACAAAACAAGTCACGCTTTTGGATTCCCGCACAGGAGCAATTTCCAATACACATATTTCCTACACTAGTGGCCTAAATCGGCCACTGTGACAATTAATTTGTCAGAGAAATAACCCCAAAAGCATCACAGTATACCTTTCCAAAATTTAGGGGATGTAGAACTGTTCCTGTAGAACTATATGTAGTACCGCTCTCTAGGGCTATAATGAAAGTACGGTTGAGCTGGCTAGGGCACGTTTTATGGATGAAGAATGACAGATTGACGAAGATTGTTCTTTTCGGTCCACCGTCTAGGGCTAAACGGAAAGCAGGTCGTCTCTGTCTGGGGTGGGAAGACGTCATGAAGAAAGATTAAAGGAAATGGGAACTTCGTAGGCGGGTGTAAAAAGGGAGGCTTTGAATAGATTGGGGTGGAGGAGGAGCGTGCGTAGCTGTGTTGGCTTCAGGCGGCTTGATGCTGCGGTGAGTTGTTAGTAGTAGTAGTAGTAGAACTATTGGTTCACACTCCGTAGCCTGTGAAATGATTCCCGACGTGCTTCTCCATGTGCCAAGCACAGGCAGTAATTTAAATCTTTTTTTTTCGCGACCTCTACCTAGATGGTAGAGTCGAAACTTTGACCTCTTATTAAAGCATGAAGCGCATTTCGGTGGTCGCTAACCCCGAAATAAATGGAATCAGCGTGTTCGAAACTATCGTTTCCAAAAGCCGAAACTCATGTACCAGAATATTTTTTTATAAATCGTTATTTGACGACTTTTTTAACTTTGGCTCCCCGACTACAATGCAAACAAACATACAATAGATACCAATATAAATGAATAAATAAATCTTAAAACGACTGAAACTGAGATTGAATATGCAAATGAAACTTGAAACGAACACAAATAGCTATAAACAAGAGTTTGGGTATCGCCTCCTTCTCTCACTGTAAAAGTCTAAAACCAACTGCGTCATTGGCGCTCTACTGAAAACGAATTATGTTACAAATATTTTCTTTTGTACTTGATATTGAAAAAAATATTAAGATTACAGTAAAATTTTGAACTGATGAGCTTTCAGCAATTAATATCATTATACATCAAATTATTCAGTTTAATTTATTAGTTCTTTCTAAGATTGTTCAAAACGAATATACTTTCACTATAAACTCGCTTTAAGATTTATTTATTCATTTATATTATTACTTGTTGTATGTTTTTTTGTTATGATGGTTTATTTAGTTTCTGTTCGTTTTGGGTTTCATTTATTCATTTAATAGTAATTTGAATTTTAACATGTATTTGTATATGCTCAACTTAAGTTTAAAATGACCTTTACTTTTCTTTGAAAAACCTCTTTCACGGAAAGTTTTTTTTAATTAATTTTTGTTCGTTTGTGATTGCAAAACGTTTTAATAACATCAAATGTTCATCAAAGTATCAAAACTAGTATCAAAGTAACAATACTAAAGTAAAAAAAAATAACAAAGTAAAGAAAGCATCAAAGTAAACAAAGTATCAAAGTAACAATAAGCAACTTGCATAACTTACATCCCTTGCACCGTAAATCGAAGTTGCCACATAATTCACTAAATCCAAGTATTGAAGTAAACAAAGCGTCAAAGTAACAATAAGCAAGTAACAATGCGCTGCAAATGAATATTAGGGGGGTCAAGTCTAATGCTTGGGTTGGGCGGGCTTGGCTGTGCACAACCTTCCCGTGGGGACCCTGCTTTCACTAATCTTAGTGCACAACTACAAAAACAATAAAACATCAAAACCTTATTGGTTTTATGATCTATTGTCTAAAACTTAGTAACAGAAAAAAAAATTAATTAAAAAAAAACTAAATTTACTTTGCACATGAGATAACCATTAACAAGCAGTATATAGAGCTATCCTCCCATTTTCGCTGCAAATGGGAGGATATTAAAGGGTCGGGTTTAATGCTTGGAGGTGGGCGAGGCTGGCTGTGCACAATCTTCCCGTGGTAGCCTATTAGGGGGTCGGATTTAATGCTAGGGGATGTGTCATTTGAGTCACTTCCAAAGTTTATACGACCACCTCTTCCATTAAAGCCTTATATGCCCCCGCAGCATAAGTAACAGCCCCTTCCCCCGGCTTTAGTGGGGGTATGTTGACCCCGAAATTCATGTTATCTGATTGCTGGACTATTTCAAATAAACTGGCAATCTCAAAATTTTGATCGGATGCATTTAGAAAAAAAAGTGTGTGTATGTGGGGAGGGTAGATGTCCTCTGATCCCTTTTGACTCATAAAAAGGAAACAAGAACTTTAGATTTTCAATCAAATGAGCCACTTCTGAAGTTTTTACGACCTCTCCTTACATATAAAATCTTATATATCCCGGGCATAACTTAAAACACTTGCCCCTGGGCTCTGGGGGTTTGTGCCTACCTCAGAATTTTTAATATTTAATGTTTGAACAATTTTTAACAAAATGGCTATCTCAAAATTTTTATCAGATGGGTTTGGGGAAAAAGGGCATGGGGGGCTAATTGCCCTTCCATCTCTTTTGACTCTATAAAAGTAAACTAAAACTTTCAATCTTAAATCAAATGAGCCCTTTCTGAAGTTTATACGAGTGTCCCTTCTATAAGAACCATATATGCCCCCCAGGGCATAACTTACAACGCTTGTTCCCCGGCTCTGGGGGGTTGTGCCAGGAGTTTTAATATCTGATATTTGAACTATTTTTAACAAAATGACTATCTCAAAATTTTTATCGGGTGGGTTTTGGGAAAAAGGGAGGGGAGGAGGAGGGGCTTGTTGCTTTTCGATCTCTTTTGATTCTCGAAAACGGGAACTAGAACTTTTAGTTTCTAATCAAATGAGCTCTCTCTGAAGTTTATACGCGCATCCCTTCTATAAGAACCATATTTGCTCCCATGGCATAACTTAAAACGCCTGCCCCCAGGCCCTTGGGGGTCGTGTCGTCATCGGATTTTTTGTTATCTTAACTTCGAACAATTTTTGATAAAATGGCTGTATCAAAATTTTGATCTTACGCATTTGGGGTAATAGGGGCGTAGAGGAGGCCCTCCGATTTTACTCTTAAAAAGTGAACTAGAACTTTCAATTTCCAATCAAATGAGCACTCTCTGAAATTTATTCGAGCATCCCCTTTATAAGAACCATATATGCCTCCAGGGCATAATTTACAACGCCTGGCCCCGGGCCCTGGGGGTTTGTGTTAACACCGGAATTTTTATTGTCAGATGTTTGAACTTTTTTAAAACAACGGTTGTCTCAAAATTTTTATCGGATGGGTTTGGTGAAAAAGGGCGTGGGGATGGAGGGGGGGGCAGTTGCCCTCGGATCTCTTTTGATTCTTAAAAAGTTAAGTACAACTTTGATTTTATAATCAAATGGTCCATCTCCGAAGTTTATAAGAGCCTCCATTCCATAAGAGACATATATGCCCCCTGGGCATAACTTACAACGACTTTCCCCGGGCCCTGGGGGGGGGTGTGTCGACACCGGAGTTTTTTTATCTCACCTTTTATCTATTTTTGACTAAATTGCTATCTCAAAAATTTGACCTGATGCATTTGGGAAAAAGGGTGTGGATGGGAGGGGGGATGGGGGCTAGTTGCCCTCCAATCTCTTTTGACTCTTGAAAAGTAAACAAGATCTTTCACACAAATTAGCCCTCTCTGGAGTATATACGAGCGTCCCTTCCATAAAAACCTCATACGCCCCTAGGGCATAACTTACAACGCCTGCCCTCAGGTCCTGGCGGGTTGTGTTGACATCAGAGTTTTTGTTATTTAACCTTTGAAGTATTTTTAACGAAAAATTTTGCCTGTCTAAAAATTTTTTTGATGCATTTGGGGAAAAAGGGCGTCGAGGGGGGGGGGGTCTAGTTGCAGTCTGATCTTTTTTACTCCTAAAAAGTGAACTAGAACTTTCGCATTCTAATCAAAGGAGCCTTCTCTGAAGTTTATACGAGCATCCCTTCGATAAGAACCATATATGCCCCCAGGGCATAACTTTCAACGACTTCCCCTGGACCCTGGTGGGTTGTTTCGACACCAGAGTTTTTGTTATCTGACCTTTTAACTATCTTGAACAAAATAGCTGTCTCAAAATTTTTACCCCCTCCGTTTGGGGAAAAAGGGTGTGGGTGAGGCTAGCTGCCCTCTGGTCACTCTTGACTTTTAAAAACTGAATTGCAACTTTCAATTTCCAATCAAATGAGCCCTCTATAAAGTTTATACGAGCATCTCTTCCATAACAACCATATATGACCTCAGGGCATAGTATACAACGCCTGCCACTGGGCTCTGGGGGGGGGATTTGTTGACACTGGAGTTTTTATTATCTGAACTTAGAACTATTTTCAACAAAATTCTATCTCAAAAGTTTTATCTGATGCATTTGGGGAAAAAGGGCGGGCGGGGAGGGCTAGCTGCCCTCCGATCACTTTAGACTTTTAAATAGTGAACTAGAAGTTTCAGTTTCCAATCAAATGAGCCCTCTTTGAAGTTTATACGAGCATCCCTTCCATAAGAACCTTATGTGCCCCCAGGGTGTATCTTACCACGCCTGCACCCGGGCCCTGGGGCGAGTTGTGTCGACATCGGAGTTTCGTTATCTGACCTCTGAACTATTTGTAACAAAATGGCTATCTCAAAATTTTTATCTGATGCAATTGGAGAAAAGGGACTTTACGGTTGGGGGGGGGACTAATTGCCCTCCGCTCTCTTTTGACTCTAAAAAGTGAACCAGAACTTTTAATTTCCAACAAAATGAGCCCTCTGTGAAGTTTATACGAGTATCCCTTCCATAAAAACCTTATATGCCCCCAGGGCATAACTTACAACGCCTGCCCCCGGGCCCTGGGGGCTTGTGTCGACATCAGAATTTCGTTATCTGACCTTATACTATTTTTAACAAAATGGCTATCTCAAAATTTTAGTCTGATGCAATTGAGGAAAGAACCGTGAGGGGGGGGATAATTTCCCTCCAATCAGATGAGCCCTCTCTGAAGTTTTTAGGAGCCTCCCTTCTATAAGAACTATATTGCCCCCAGGACATAACTTATATGATCTTTGAACTATTTTTAACAAAATGGGTACCTCAAAATTTTCATCGGATGTATATGGGGGAAAAGGGCGCTGGGGGGCTAGTTGCCCTCCTATCACTTTTGACTCTTAAAAGGACACTAGATCTCTCGATTTCCAATTGAATGAGCCCCCTTTGAAGTTTGTACGACGACCCATTCCATATGAAGTGCCTCTGGGAAAAAAATAAATAATAATAAAACATTGGAGCCGCGTGGCCTTTACTATAGGCAATGCTATAGCGTTGCCTCTGATTTTTTTTTTTAATTTAGCGGTTTTTCCTCTTCAAACTAAAGCTCAAATTAATTTGGGTAGACACGTATTTATGTATTTATACGTGCTAGTTTTAGATATGGCTACTGTCATTATATACAACTGTTTAACACCGTTATTTATTTTTGAGAAAAATATATATGGCGTCTACATTGTCAGTAACGGCTTGGAAATTGTAGCCTACTAGTTAAAAAAAGAGAAAAAATCAGTAAATGAAATAGTCATCGCCTTTTACGCTTGTTTAATTTTATGTTTAATTTTAATTTTATGTAGATGTTAATCTTATGGTAACGGTTGTCAGCTCATTGTTGAATACCAGAGGACGGAACTTTGCTCGGTGAATCTAATTTAGGACATAATAATCGTGTTCGCCTCATCCCTCTCGGAAAGTTCTCTCCGCGGAAATTCCAACCCCCCATACCCTGATTCACGCAAGAAAAAATATTTTGTGTAATTTTCTAGATTTAGTCGTATTAACATGCTTTTGCTTAGTCAATTAGTGAACTTGTGCCCTAAGACTATACAAAGACACGACAAACTTACTTTACTTAAAAAAAAAATGTTTTACTTTAATAAAAAGTGGTTTTCATTTTCTTTGACTTTTAAGGGATGTTTTCCCCCTATTTTGAAAATTAGACAATGTTTCTCAGGCTCCTAGCATTTGATGTGTAACACTAAGCTTAATGAATCTTTTATATTTGGAACCAGCATAATAAACCAATTTCTTTTCATATATCTGTTAATATCAAAATTCCGTTTTTTAGAGTTTCGGTTACTATTGAGCTGTGGTGCTCCTTACTTACCTTACTTGCGTTACCACGAATTGTTTGACAAACTTACTCTACTAAAAATCCAGCTCAAAATAAAAGTGTTTTTAGTTGAATATCACTTTGAAAGTGCAATTAACGTTAACCTGATCAGTCAACCAGCAAGATTCAATTGACCTTTAAAGTGGCTTAGAATGAAGAATAGTAATGATGTGATTGATATTCATTCAGATTTGTCTAACTGTCTCCCTTAATTTTGACAGTTTTTCCGGTTATTGAGTCCTTAATTTCAGTTATTTATACATAAGTTATAAGGTCTCTTTCCGCTGTCCTGACCAAACCATCTTATTAACAATTTAACAAACAACCGTGTTAACGAACAATATGTAGCCTATAGCAGAAAATTGCTTTAGTGCCAAGGACATTAAAATAAACGAAGTTTTTGCCTCCTAAGTCAATCTTGACTTAGGAGGCGCTTATACTTGAAAACCGCGATTTTTTAAATTTGTCTTTTCGTTTTCAATATCAAGAAATTTTTCAGGGTTGCAGCACATTTTGTCAGTGTTGCCATGTAGAACAGTGAAAATAAATAGGCAAAATTAAGAAGTTAAGTTTGACTGCGTTTTTCATCCGTTACAATTTGAACATTAACAATCTGATAAATCTGTCTTAGATCCCAAAGACAAATACACCTTCTTAGCTGTTTAGTGCCATGTGTTTTTTGCTTACTTTTGCTGATTTTATCTCACATTTCTTAAATCCTGGCCCCCCCTCCCAACTGAATAGCTGCATATGGGGCTCTTTCTCTTAATTCCCGATTTCCCCCTAATCATTTAAGATAAATATGGTTGTGGAAGTTCCCTTTTAATCTATTTTAAAAAATCAGATCATTGTACTTGGTTGGAAATTCGAAACCTCGTTGGAGAAGATTCTCAATGGATTTTGAGCTTGATATCCTTGGAAATGAAGGTACAGTTTTCAAAATATCGGCCAATTAATTGTTAGGTACAACTATTATGTCTCTTTGAGCGCACTGAAAATTATTAGTAACAATAAAGACGGGCGGAACAGGTCTATAAGCAAGGGCGTATCCAAGATTTTTGTTCGCGGGGTCATTTTTTGCGGGGGGGGGGGGTAGAAAAAACTTCACAAGACTCATCGAGAAATCGATGTTTTCTTTTGGGGGGGGGGGTTCAGACCTGATACACCCCCCCCCTCCGTAGATTGGGCCTTGCCTAAAAGCTTTAATAAATACTTTTTCTAATACAGGAAACATTTTTCCAGGCCAATGCCGAAAAGAAGAAAGAGATTCTTGACTACCGACTTAACATTCCAGCTCAATGGCATTTAATTTCATTTCCAATATCAAAAGAAGCGTATGTTGAGCTTTTAAACAGTGGCAAACTCTCTTTCAGAACATCGTCTGCGGTTGATTGCAACAGAGAATTTTCTGAGGTAATTTTTTTTTTTTTTTTTTTTTTTTTTATGCAGTGCTCTATTATAAGAGAAGTAATCTCTGATTTTCCCACTTTCGGGAATTGGGCACGCGAGGTAGCACCGCCATTTGTGGTGGCAGTTTACCTTGTAGTACTAGTGTATACAGTATTTTGCACCAAGAGGTGTGGTGTGGTTGAATTCCGTTTCCAACATTAAAAGAAATATATGCAGAAATTGTAAACAGCGGCAGACTAGCTTTCAGAATATATCTAGTGGTTGATTGCAACAGAGAATTTTCCGGGATAAGTAAAAGTTATACAAGGCAGCAATCACCATCTGTGGCAGGAGTGTGCCACGCATGGTGCAGTCTCTTTCAGGACATCAGCAGTGGCTGAATGCAATAAGGGATTCTCTAAGGTAAGTAAGTTTTGGTTCAATGCTACTAATTTTTTAATAGTAGTACAGTCAACTCGCGATAATTTGAAGTTCAAGGAACAGTTCTTGAAAGGGCTTTTCCTCTGAAGCCCAGAGGAAAAGTTCAAGTTACTGAGATGTTGAAAATAACAGAGTTGAAATGATCAAGAAAGAACAAGGAAGAATTTCAGATGAACAAGTGCTTTATTGAAAATATATGACACATACATGTACATTCATACGCATAAACACTTACATTTAACTTCTTCATCACATATGTACATGGAATATGTTAACAACCATGTGAGCGAAAAAGTTATTTTGCAAAGTAGTCTGTGATTTTTTTTTTTTTGTTGAGCTACTTCCTTCTTATATTTTCCAATTCGTCTTCAATAGTAATGAGAGCTGCAAAGTAATTATCAGCTGCTTTTGTTCTGGGAGCGTAGGAACGTAATTTGTTCATGAATAATCATGCAGGAGTGTGCCACGCATGGTGCAGTCTCTTTCAGGACATCAGCAGTGGCTGAATGCAATAAGGGATTCTCTAAGGTAAGTAAGTTTTGGTTCAATGCTACTAATTTTTTAATAGTAGTACAGTCAACTCGCGATAATTTGAAGTTCAAGGAACAGTTCTTGAAAGGGCTTTCCTCTGAAGCCCAGAGGAATAGTTCAAGTTACTGAGATGTTGAAAATAACAGAGTTGAAATAATCAAGAAAGAACAAGGAAGAATTTCAGATGAACAAGTGCTTTATTGAAAATATATGACACATACATGTACATTCATACGCATAAACACTTACATTTAACTTCTTCATTGCATATGTACATGGAATATGTTAACAACTATGTGAGCGAAAAAGTTATTTTGCAAAGTAGTCTGTGATTTTTTTTTGTTGAGCTACTTCCTTCTTATATTTTCCAATTCGTCTTCAATAGTAATGAGAGCTGCAAAGTAATTATCAGCTGTTTTTGTTCTGAGAGCGTAGGAACGTAATTTGTTCATGAATAATCATGCCTCACTTAAGGTAAATAGAGGAAGATGACTCTTCTTCTTTATCCTCCTCCTCTTCTTGAAAAGTAAATAGAATCCTCCTCCTCTTCACTTAATGTAAATAGAGGAAGATGACTCTTCTTCTTTATCCTCCTCCTCTTCTTGAAAAGTAAATAGAATCCTCCTCCTCTTCACTTAATGTAAATAGAGGAAGATGACTCTTCTTCTTTATCCTCCTCCTCATCTTGAAAAGTAAATAGAATCCTCCTCCTCTTCACTTAATGTAAATAGAGGAAGATGACTCTTCTTCTTTATCCTCCTCCTCTTCTTGAAAAGTAAATAGAATCCTCCTCCTCTTCACTTAATATAAATAGAGGAAGATGACTCTTCTTCTTTATCCTCCTCCTCTTCTTGAAAAGTAAATAGAATCCTCCTCCTCTTCACTTAATGTAAATAGAGGAAGATGACTCTTCTTCTTTATCCTCCTCCTCTTCTTGAAAAGTAAATAGAATCCTCATCCTCTTCACTTAATGTAAATAGAGGAAGATGACTCTTCTTCTTTATCCTCCTCCTCTTCTTGAAAAGTAAATAGAATCCTCCTCCTCTTCACTTAATGTAAATAGAGGAAGATGACTCTTCTTCTTTATCCTCCTCCTCTTCTTGAAAAGTAAATAGAATCCTCCTCCTCTTCACTTAATGTAAATAGAGGAAGATGACTCTTCTTCTTTATCCTCCTCCTCTTCTTGAAAAGTAAATAGAATCCTCCTCCTCTTCACTTAATGTAAATAGAGGAAGATGACTCTTCTTCTTTATCCTCCTCCTCTTCTTGAAAAGTCAAAAATTCAGAATCGGTTAAAGCACTCGATCAACTGGTGCATAGTATTTTCACTATGCGCCAGTTGATCGAGAAGACGCGAGAGTTCTACCGTAAAGCGTACATCGCGTTCGTGGACTTTAAGGCTGCCTTCGATTCTGTTGATCACCATTCATTTTGGCTGGTACTTACAACTACGGGTCTACCCAAGAAATATTGCTCACTTTTTGAAAAGCTATATGATGATACGGAGAACTGCGTGCAAGTCAATGGAAGACGCAGTCCCACATTCTCGGTGAAGACTGGCGTCAGGCAAAGTTGCGCCGCCGCTCCCGAGCTCTTGAACTGCGTCATAGACCATGTTATGACCAGCACGAGGAATTGCCGTTAGCTCGGTCTTGAGTTTGGAGACCGGCTACTCTCCGATGCTGACTTTGCCGACGACATAGCGGTAGTTGCGAACACCGTCAAAAAGGTCACCAAAGCTCTCCAGATGCTCTCAGAAGAAGCCTCGAAAGTTGGACTGAAGATCAACTGGCAGAAAACCAAAGTTATGCTCCTTGAGCCCCCCACGTCCTGTTCTACTGTAAAGGAAGTCAACATCGGAAGCAACCGAGTAGATGCCGTTGAAGACTTCACTTACCTGGGATCTGGGTCGAAGGATGGCTTGATCACAAAAGAGCTTACATCTCGAATAGCCAGAGCGTCGGCACTTTTTGGGAGGCTTAGCAGCATCTAGCAAAAGCCAAACATAAGCCCTTTTACCAAAATGCACGTTTACAATGCGTCAGTCAGCACCGTGCTGCTGTATGGAGCGGAGACGTGGCGAGCTGCAAAATCTATCCTCAGCGCCGTCCATGTCGCACAGACGAAACATCTCCAAAGAATGGAAGGACTTCAATGGACTGACTTCGTTAGCAACCAGACCCTCCTGTCACATACGGCGCAAATTCCTTTCTTGACACAGCTCGCCCAGCGTACTGTTTGGTGGTACGGCCACATCCTTCGCATATCACGCGACGCCCTAGCACGGGTCGCTTTCGACTTCGACCTCTCCCTACACGGATGGAAGCGACCCAGAAGACGCCCTCCCCCCACTAGGTGGAAAGACAATGCCAATGAATTCCTCGCCGATGCCCACAATCCGGCGGAAGAAGCTGCGAGTCTGGCAAGCGATAGGTCAACCTGGAGGCGCTGTGGTCTCCTCGTTCTCTACGCCGAACCCTCGGCAGGAGCCTCAAGTCAGTAAGTCAAGTTAAAGCACCATAAACAGTGATTTAATGTTCCTTGTGAACGAAATCCTCAAAGTTAAACTCATCACACTTTGGTAGAAAGTCCCCACTCTTTGTCTAGGGTAATAGTTTCCAATTTATACAAATACTCTCGTTACGAATTCAAATTTGGTTTTATTTATTTAATTTTTTTATCAAGTGTTTTTCAATGGACCGCGAAAAAGTTCAAATTTACCAGTGTCGACTTTAATTCTTTTCTTTGCATAGGGGCTATATGCTTTCAAAAATCATGTATACCCTGTAGCACGCCATATGTGGCTGGAGTTAGCCACGCTTGGTGCGAGGAGGTGTCGTATGTTGGAAGTGTTTCGTAAGTGGGAGAACAAGTTTTTCTCCGAGAGGTTCACCTGGCGATACAGATAGAGTAGCCCCTTGTGTAGGCCTTGGCGTAAATTCATTTAAAGTCGATACACTTCCAAATACTCCTCCATCTCATTTCCAACTCTCAGTTCTCAAAATATTACTCCACAAAACTATGTTTGTTCATAACTAATCCAACGAAATGTTGGCGAAACAGTACTGTTGCTATGAAGAAAAGTAAAATTGTCTGGGTGTGTGACTTTGATATAACTTCTACAGATTGGCCGCAGCGTCAAACCGCCCCTCAGGTTTGTCTTCTAATTCCTAAGTTTGTCTTCTAATTCAAACCTTTTATGTTTTTCTCTTTAGCCACCTCTCAAGAAATCTGCAAATAAGTGGTGTCGACTCCCAGAAATGTTGAGAGAGAGAGAGGGAATCGATTATTACGACGAAAACACAAAAAGCCGCCTTTTCAATGAAAACAACAAAAAAGATATTTTTCAAATTTTACAAGGGGTAAATTCCCCCTGCTCCCCTCCCAATTAAACCCCTGCTGCAGATATTTTATGTCATGTTTCAAAACCTCATCTCAGCTTAATCTTGGAGATACTGCCTTTTTTTCTGATCCTCACCCAGGGAATGAAAAAATTGCATAAGTGAAAAATAATAAAGAAATTAAACAAAATGATTTAAAAAAATTGGAAATACACATTAATAGCCATATACCTAGTTATCTATGATCTGTGCTCGACCAGAGGACAGACCCAAGCCACCTAAATTGATCTTTCAATTTCTGAGCAGGATCGAACAACATCTAAAAATGTCTAAAATGTCTAAAAATGCTTTCGTCACCAAGCTAAATGTCTAAAAATATTTTAAATATATTTGTCTGAAAAAAATTCTTCGTGTTTTTCTAAAGTGTCCATTGGGGGTGTCTCAAATAAAAAGTATTTTTGAAAATGTATGCTCCCAATGGTCTTTTTCATTTCTTTTTGTTCAAAATTACTTTTGTTCCATTGCTTGTTTTCTTTTGTATAGTGAAAAGACTTCCCCCGTGACATTTTTTTGGCTAAGATACCAATTGGCGACCTTCGCCTATTTTTTTTTCTTTTCTTACTTTTATAATTTTTGTATTTGCTTATTTTTCGCCATCAAGCCTTAGGTTTAAACATATCTTTCAACTATTTGGCTGAATGATTCTAACATTTCTTCTTTTCTAAGTTCCAATTCGGGTGTCTCAAATAAGAAATCCTATAAAATTTAAGTACTCTACATGTTTTTCCATTCCTCGTTGTCCAAAATGACTAAATGATTTTTGCCCATTCTATGTTTTTCTAAAGCAAAAAGATTTCCCTTTTGACGCCTATAGACCCTAAGTTACCAATAATTTGCCTTCATGTGCCTTTTTTTCTCAAACTTGTGTGATTTTTACCTTTTTTTGGCCATCAAGCCGCGTGTCTAGAAGTCTCTTTAAACTGTTTATCTGAAAAATGTATAACATATATTCTTCTTCTTTCTAAATCGCCCATTCGGGTCTCTCAAGTAATTACTTCTTTAAAATCTAAGCTTCCTAGTGTCTATTCCTTGTTTTTGCACGACAAAAAAGATTTCCTTTTTGACATCTTTTTCTTCCTACTGTTCTTATTTTTTCTTCTACATGTTTCGTTTTGTTTTCAAAATTGGAAGCCCTGCGCTGAGGATGCCTTATTTGTTATAGGCCAAATATTCGTATGACCGTTTTTTTGTGTGTTTTTTCTTTCTACTGGCAATACAGCCGTTGTTTCCTCAAAATTTCTTTCTATGTTTATTTTTTGAACTATTATGATGTATGAAATTTTCTTTTTTCTTTTGTCATCAAGCCTTACGTCTAAAAATATTTTTCAATCATTTATTTGAAAAACATCTAGCTTATCTTCCTCTTCTTTCTTAAGTGTTCATTAAGGTATCTCAAATGGAAATCCTCTTTGAAAATAGATGATCCCTAAGTGTTTTTCCATTCCTTATAGGCCAAAATGACATTTGTCTTCTCCTTGTTTCTCTAGTTTTTCGCGCTAATTCAAAATATGCACGCTTTATTATGTTTCAAATTCCTACTCAAAAGAAATCTACATACGAATAGTTTGTTAAGGAGTCACCTATTTAAATATTTTTACTTATGCAAATTTTCTCTGATTGCTAACACTGATGTTAATATAAGTTATATGTCCGGAATCAGCAGATATGTTAGATCTTTTCCTATTGGTTGATATATATGAAATAAATCTAGAGTTTCGTGTTGTGAAAAACAATAATTTAAAAGCCAGGATTTGTTTTTCTTTATTGACTAAATCCCTTGGGTCAAGGGTTCCTGATTTGCCAAAAATGACGAAAAAAAGATGATTCGCCTGGAAATGGAGCTTTAAATAGAGTCAATCAACTTTTTTTCTGAACAGCTTGAAGGTTAAAACCTCAAGTCTCTTGCCAAGTAAACCCTAATGTACAAGACATTTTGCATTTTGGGACATGTTTTTTTTCAAATTAAGTAAACTAATGATTGGGCCCAAAAAGGGCCTGACAATCTTTTCGTTGGGCCAGCCCCCTTTCCAAACGTGGCACCCCAAAATAGTCTAAAATGTTTTTCCCGATTGGGACTTTCAAGGATCGGCCCTGGATAAAGAGGGCCGATCATTTCTGTTTCGAGAAGGAGAGTGTCCATAGATAGGCCAACAAAAACTTTTGTGCCTAATCAAGTTGAAACTTGCACTCGTGAGTCCTCGGTCTAGGGAACGTAATATAAAAATAGTTTGAGGGCATCGTCTCTCCAAAAATGTGGCCCGAAAAGGGCTGAATTCTTTTTTCTGATCAGCCCAGAACTTATATTCTTAAGTCCTTGTGCCAAGCGAGTCCCAGTGCACAAGAAAAAATAGAATAAAAAAAGAATTTCCTCGAAAAGGGGCCTTATTTTTTTCCGAATGGCTTGAAACTGTATATGTAAGTTTCGTGGGCCAAGGGGATCTTAATATACAAAAAATGAATTAACGAGCACGGGCTAACTTTTTTCAAATTGACTTGACACTTGCATCCGAAAGCTCTTTGGCCAACAAGACTCCAACAATTTCACATCGATTTTCAAATCGAAATTCACACCAAATTTCAAATCGAAAAAAAATCGATCGTCTGAAAATTTGACCCTAAAAAGGGTCAATAAAGGTTTTTTCTGCACAGATTGGAACTTAAAACTATAAATCCTCGGTCCAAGTGGACCCGAATGCACAAGAAAAAATTTGGTATGCGGGCAAGGTCCCCTCTGCGAAAACGGCGCCTAATAAAGGCCATTATTTTTTTCTTGTTCCTTGAAACTTTTAAGGATCGTTATCTGTGCCACACATTTAGTTGTGAGGTTGTGGGCGTCAGGGGAACGAGTCGTGAGCAAAAAAACGTGTTGTCCTTCATCATTTCCAATCTAGGATTATTAAGTCTCTGGAATAATGTTAAAGAAAAGTGTTGGACGAAATGTGGCCAAAAAAGGCGAAAATACTTATTTTTTCTGGAGTACAAATCCAAGGAGCGGTAATTTGAATTTTACAAACTATACAAAACTGAACTTATTCAATTTTTAATTCTGAACTAATAAAAAAAGCTATACAGTGAGTGCTTGAGATAGGATTTTGTTTAAAGAAACAAAAAAAAGATCTCCAAAGAAAAGAATTAAAAATACCGTTAGCTGTGACGATTTGTGACGTCCAAAAAGAGGCATAAAAATTCGTTGCGTTTCTAATTGGCCTGGAACTTACAGCGCACGGAATCTCATTGTTCAGTTGTTCTCATCGCTACTAATTTGGAAAAAATGTAACAGTTTATTTGCCCTTTATTAGACACGTGCTACTTTTTCTTGTGGTAAGGAGTATCAAGGTGTTGCATTACGAAAATTACGTTTTTGACATTTACAGTTTTTGACATACACATATGATGGTGACATATACAGTTGCCGTCTTCAGAAGATCCAGAGATTTTGTTGCTGTTTCCCTGTAAAATAAAAGGAATTGTTCCTACTGAAGTGTTATTTGTGCGTCATGGAAAAGGCAGTTTGGTCTTTGAAAAAACCGAAGTTCTTTGAAGTTCGTGGAAACTTAGTATTACTAAACAAAGAACAGTCAATTGTATTGGCTAGACTATTAGCTAGACTATTATCTAGAGCTAATAGTCCTGAACAATAAAGATTATACCAGAAGAATAATTAAAAAAACTTTTTCCACAAAATAAGTTTTTCAAAGAAAAGTAAAGAACTCAATTAAACAGAAAATGAGCAAAAATAAAATAATCTACCAAGCTCGAAACTACCACAAATCAGCATCGATAAATAAATGAAACCCAAAACGAACAGAAATTACAATAAATAACCGAGTCAAACTCGCAACGAACAGAAATTTACATAAGTTGGGCGCAAAACCCCTATGCCTTCCCAAGGCCAGAACAAAAATTGCATTTTCCGGAAAAAAATACAAATGAATATGCATTGTCAGTTTAATATAAACATACTGATATTTAGTAATAAAAGTGTTAATATTATTTGATTTATTAAAGTTATAAAAGTAAAAACATTTATATTTTTGATATAAATGATATAAACATTTATTTTTGAAAAATAAACATTTATTTTTTTCTCGTTTTGAGTCTGCTCCTTTTGTTTTAATCTTGAGGCAACATTTAGTTTTTAAACATAATGGGAGGGTGGGAGTGGAAGGGAAATTAGTAGCCCTCCAATCACTTTCGATATTAAAAAGGGCATCAGCCCTTTCTGTTTTCAATCGAATGAGCCCCTTTCGAAGTTCCCACGACAACTCCTTCGATACGAAGTGCCCTGGTCTAAACAACAACAACAAATATTACTAATCACTTTCGGCTATTAAAAAGGACACTAGCCCTTTGAATTTCAAATCGAATGAGCCCTTTTCTGAAGTTTTTACGACAACGTTTTTCTATCTGTAAATCAACTACGCTGAACAAAATGGATGTCTCAAAATTTTTTGAGACATCCTCAAAAAATTATACCCCTGCAGAGGGGGGGTAGTTGCCCTCTAATCACTTTCGACTATTAAAAAGCGCACTAGCCCGTTGAATTTCCAATCGAATGAGCTTTTTTGAAGTTTCTACGACGACGCCTTCTATCATAACATTTTATTCCCCCTGGGCATAACTTAAAACCCTTGCCCTGAGGGCTGTGGGGGAATGTCCTCCTCAAAAACATATTTTCTCTCTGGAAATCAACTACGCTGAACAAAAAGGTTATCTCAAAATTTTGATGGGATGTGTTTGGGTGAAGGCTGGACGTGGGGGGGGGGCGAGTCGCCCTCCAATCACTTTTAACTATTAAAAAGGGCACTAGCCCTTTGAAATTCCTAGCGAATGAGTCTCTTTTGAAGTTTCTATGACAACGCCTTCTATAAAAACCTTATATACCCCAGGATATAACTTAAAACCCTTGCCCTGAGGGTTGTGGGGGAGTGTCCTCCTCAAAGCATATTTTCTATCTGGAAATCAACTACGCTGAACAAAATGGCTGTCTCAAAATTTTTATTGAATGTATTTGGGGGAATGATGGGCGTGGGGGGCCTAGATGCCCTCCAATCACTTTCGACAATTAAAAAGGGCAGTAGCCCGTTGAATTTCCAATCGAATGAGCTTTTTTGAAGTTTCTACGACAACGCCTTCTATAAAAAACATTAAATACCCCCAGGGCATAACTTAACAACCGGGTTTTGAGGGATTTGGGGTAGAGTCGTCTGCACAAACATATTTTCTATCATTAAATTAACTATGCGGAACAAAATGGCTATCTTAAAATTTTATTTGATGAGTGGTGGGGACTGATGGGTGGGGGGGGGGCTAGTTGTCCTCCAATCACTTTCGAATATTAAAAAGGACACTAGCCACTCCAATTTCCAATCAAATGAGCCCTTTTCGAAGTTTCTACGACAACTCCTTCGATATGAAGTGCCCTGGTATGGAGAAAACAAAAAACAAAAAACAACATTGTGAACCCTAGCGCTGAGGTAGGCCTAAGGGTAAAATCCACCCAAAATAGATATTTGATTGGTTAAATTGTTAAATATAAGCATAAAAAATCTACCTACGGCGGGAGTCGAACCCGCGACCTTCGGATTAGAAGTCCGACGCGCTATCCACTGCGCTACGCAGGCTTGGATGAAAACTTAAATATTTTACTTTATAATTATTATCCTTTAAGCACTTCGTACTTTAGTCTATAGGTGGGGATGGGAATGGTCCCTTAAGTTCCAGTGGTAAATTCGCAGTTTCGACATAATTTAGCGATAAATTTTCCGCAGTTCATATTATTGACTTACGAATAAAGTAAACATACGACTCGATGCCTTTTTTTATGCTCTTTACAAATATAATAATCATTTTTGTCGGAAATGGTTTTACCCCCACCCCTATACATATATCAATTCAGGGTATATATTTGCATATTAGGGGTGGGGGTAAATTTTATTTCTGATGCAAATGAGAGCTAAGTTTAAACTTTACCCCCACCCCCACCCCCACCTAATATGCAAATATATACCATGAATCGGTATATTTAGGGTTGGGGTAAAATTCATTTCCGACAAAGATGATTATTACATTTGCAAAGAGCATGAAAAAAGGCAACGAGTGGTATGTTTACTTGGTACTGGTGCATAATACGGACACTGCTAAAAAGTCAAGTTTGGTTAATGCTAATGAAATAAAATAGGATTAATATATAATAGTTTACAAAATAATTTGGGGTATATAGTTGCACTTTAGGGGGTGGGGGGTAAAGCAAAGCATATAATAAATACGTAACCAAACCTAACCTAGGTACCTCTCCCTCTAAACCCCAAAAAACAACAGTTTAAATACCGTAAACGTAATGGAAACTACTCTTTGCATTCCATTTCTGAATAGCGGTCTCTTGAAAAAAAAAACAGTCTGGCGGGTATCGTCTCTCGTTACGTAGTATATAAAAGTGTCCGTATTACGCATCATTATTGTTTACTTTATTCGTAAGTCAATAATATGAACTGCAAAAAATTTACCAATTTAGCTAGGATGAAAGTGAACATAGGCTACCACTTGATGTATTTTCGGTAAAATTATAACTTAGTTACCTTTTGCTGTCTTGGAAATGGGTTAGTTTAGGAAAATGAAATTTTCAGGGATGGGTCTGAAACTTTCAGAGACTAAGGGATGTCCTGGAAATATATTTTGAAGTACCTACCTCCACTCCTTCTCCCTCTAGAGGACAGATACTTTTATGACCTTTAAAAATCTTTGTGGTAAAAAAAAGTGAAACCTTGCAAAATAGATCTTCTGCTTAAAAGAAGTACAGGAAAACTGTTTTCAACTTCACAACTTTGCTCGATCTCAATTTATGGGGTTTCCAATATCTGCAAATACATTTCCCAAATTTAGAAAAATCCCATTGATATTACTTAAAATTCTACTCAAATAACAGGAATTGCATTTTCAGAACTAAAACCAGAGAAAAAGAAAATGATAACTGAAAATTAAGGTAAAATAATTTTTTTTGTCAAAATTGCAATAGGTAATACAACTGTCAAGTAGGCAAATTTCTAAGACTTAGAAAATAACTAGAAGGTTAACATAGAAGCTTGACAATACCTTCCTAGAGCATTTTTTTTGTTCCTGGATTCATCACTGAAGGTTTCATTTGGTACTTATCTAGAATCTGGGTACACACGAAAGAAAGACCGCATCGATATCTCAAAGCCGCTATTGATAAACAGGTTTCCGCTGCATAGCGAGATATTAATAATAATTATTTATTTTTAACCCACATCATATACAAAAATGATAATTGTGGAGTATAACGAAAAAAAGTAGATAATACACTGCATACATGAGTACATAAAACTTAAAAACTTCACAAGAGCAGAGTAACCAAAGAAAAGAAAAACATTCATGATACAAAACACGAGTAAGGCCACTGTGGCCACTGAGTAAGGCCACTGTGGGCTGGCAGATACTTATATGTAGACTGGAGTAGTTTGCCTTGAATATTTTCTTGAAGATGGTAAACCCCCCTCCTTGAAAAAATCCGTATTTGGGTTGTTTCTACCAAGTTTCATTGAAACAAAGAACACAGTGTTTATCATAAAGCCTTGTCTAATGCAGTTTCTTTTTTTTCTGACCGTGTCCTCTTTTTTCTGTCTTGGAGAACATAGGAACTGCAATTTTCTATGTCTCATGAAATGTCCGTTTTTCTTCTGTTCCTGTGGACTAATTGGTGCTTGTTAGAAAAGTTTAGTGGATTGTTGATTCATGTTTCCAGTGTTAAATTTTTTTCTTGGGGGGGGGTCTTATTTTCTCTTCTTTTCGTGTAATAAAGTTAACCGCATCACAGTAAATATTACCGGCATAAATTGGTTACCAATGTTTTTTTTTTTATGCTCATTTTGGGAGACCGTCAAAGCTTGGATTATTGCAATTCTTAGTGCTCGTCTGAGTACCAAGGACATCAAAATGTTAATTTTTTAGACCTCTTGGACCCATCCTAGGTCTTCATGCCTGAAAACTGCAGTTTTTAAAGATTTTTCTGTATCAGTTTTGAGGCCTTATTCAGGGGAGGGGCTAGGGGTTTGAACCTCTCCCCCCTGAATGTTCGTCCCACTAGTGAAAATGTAATAAAAATGCATTAGAACTAATTTTGATGCATTTTAAGTTTTTTGTCCTCCTTCTTCCCGAACAAAAATCCCGGTTATGGCTCTGATCAGTTTAATTCTATAATTAAACACTGTACAGTTCTTAAAACTACTTTGAAAATTTCTGAAATGCTTACCTTTATCGTTCCAAAATGCGGACACCTTCGCTTAACCTCCCCCCGTCCTTCCCCCCAATTAACAAACATATAGCGAAACATGTTTTCAAGAGCGCGATACTTTTCCTCTTATTAATTTAAGGGCAAAAGGTAAACAAGCGGTGTTGCAACTGATTGTAAAAATTTGAAATTGAAATTACAATATTTATATAATTCGGACTATATTAGCGCGGTATGAATAGCGGTAAAATAGCGCGGTATGTGAAGACTACGTTTACTAAAAGAAAATTCTAGTTTATTAATTGAATGTAGTGTTTCATTTAGGTGTTTCAAACACAGTTGTTTGAGTGTTTTTTGTTATTATTGTGATACGAATTTGGAAGAGCAGGGAACCCTGATGTACGTTTATATTATTTGCGCTTTTTTTTGTGTACATGACCATACATCCTAGAAAAAGTAATAAGTCCTAGTATTAGGTAAATTTAGTGTTTCGTTTAAGTGTTTTCTGATTACAGCTTATGTAAGTGTATGATATTTGTGCTTTTTCGTGTACATGGCCCTATTTGTGGCTTTAAAATGTACTTTATCTTATCTATCAATCTATCTATCTATCATATAATTCGGACTATATATTTGAACATTATGATGAGGTAGGATTGGAGTGTTAGGGAAAAGTGAAGCAATCCGGATTTAGGAATGATATAAGTAAGAATTTTATAGTGTTTTCTTATGGAGTTTGGAACCACTAACCTAATGCCGTTTTTCTTTGGGTTGTTTCAAAATTAGGAAGTGACTAGTGTTGCCACGTTAAACCGTGATAATAAATACGCAAAAATAATTAGTTTAATTTGGCCTCCGTAAAAGTCCAGAAATCAACAATTTATTGGTTTACAAAGACGACTGCACCTCCAAAGGAAAGCTGCACCTTCTTAAGGTTTTTGGTGTCATATTTTTTTAGCTTATTTTTTGGTGATTTTTCACCCACGTTTCTTTTAAATTGGACACCCCCTAATGCCAAAAAAATATACAACTGCATATATCTAATACCATTTTTCTTTCGGTTGTTTCAAAACTATGAAGTGATCAGTGTTGCCACGTTAAACCGTGAGAATAAATAGGCAAAACTAATTAGTTAAATTTAGCGTCCGTAAAAATTCAGAAATAAACAGTTTATTGGTTTACAAAGACGGTTTCACCTTCACAGGAAAGCTGCACCTTCCTAAGGTTTTAAGTGTCGTATTTTTTTAGCTTATTTTTTGCTGATTTTTCACCCACATTTCTCTCTTTTAAATTGGACACCTGCTAATGCCAAAAACTATACAACTGCATATACCTAATACCATTTTCCTTTTGGTTGTTTCAAAATTATGAAATTATCAGTGTTGCCACGTTAAATCATGATAATAAATACGCAAAACTAATTAGTTAAATTTGGAGTCCGTAAAAATTCAGAAATCAACAATTTATTGGGTTACAAAGACGATTGCACCTTCAAAGGAAAGTTGCACCTTCTTAAGGTTTTAAGTGTCATATTTTTTTTAGCTTATTTTTTGCTGATTTTTGCTGATTTTTCACCCACGTTTCTTTCTTTAAATTGGACACCTGCTAATGCCAGAAACTATTCAACTGCATATAGAGGTGTTTTTTTCATTAAAAATGATATCCCATTTTTAATATTATTACAGGTTTATGTCAATATGTAGTGGAGAATGTCTATCTGGGGTGGGATTAGGTTGGCTTCTGTTACTTACAGAATTGCCGGGTGGCCATGGGAGTGGAACTTGGTTATAACGCTCGAGAAAACCCGAGAACTGCTGTCGGATTTCATTCACCTACGATATAAGTCATGCACCTACTTCTGCTCCACTGGCCGGTACTTCTTGGGGATCAAATATAACGAACTTGGGGTGTTTTATTCTTCCTTTAGCGCATCGTGCAAGCAGCTTAGCAATATCAACTAAATTATTCTTATCTTGCACGCATTTCGTAAATCGAGTCTCTATAAAAAAAAATCCCACAGCTCGTTTTACAAACACTTCCCTCTTTATTCCGACAGCCATTGATCAAGATATATAGTTCAACACGTCATTTAGCATTATTCTCTCTCCCATGCTTGATCCCGGTTTAACCCCAATAAACAAGGGAAGGGTCAGTCCCCATTCAACCTGATCCCTGCCATTTAAGGGAGACTCTCCCGGCAGGTACAACGGCACTTGCCACGAGTTTACTGCCCCTCTTCTGCTTGTCAATTAGGGTTACATAAACAACAGCCTGGCACATATATATATATATATATATATATATATATATATATATATATATATATATATATATATATATATATATATATATATATATATATATATATATATATATATATATATATATATATATATATATATATATATATATATATATATGTCAGAAATTAGGTCAGTAGATCAGTAGAAACAAATGAAGGTTACAAATATGTCAGGATTATACGTCACTAATCCCTATTGCGAAATTTTTATTTGTTCACTACAACTTACTGAATTATTTATATTTTTTTATACTAAATAAAAAAAAATTATATTAGATTAGTGAATATAGGAACCCCCCTCCCTCTGACTCCCTTTTTACCTTAAAAGTTTAATGTTGATTTTTTAAATTTTTAGCTTTGTATTTCTTGGTCGCAAAACCAAATAATGCTTTTTTTTAATTATTTTATTCCATTTTTAATTTTACGAGTTTTTTTTACATTTTTGCTGATTAACATTGACCTTTTAATTTCAGGAGTTTAAATTGTTTTTGGTATTTTTACTGACTGACATTGACCTTTTTAAAAAAAAATTCGGCCATTTTTTACTTTCTTGTTGTTTGTTTGGTTCTGTATTATTTAATTTATGTATTGACGCTAAAGTGTGAATTCGGCCCATTTGTGCTTGTGATAGCCTTTTTTCGGTAATAAATCTTACCTCATCTAAATGACATTAGTGGCATTTAATTATATTTATTTCTATGAAAATAATTAAATTTCTAATTGCAAATTCTCAAAGATACCGGTCACAACATACAATTTGGACTCTAGTTATGAGACGAAGTTAGGGGTAAGTTTAAGGTAAGTAAGTAAGGTAAGTAAGGGAGGTAGGAAGGGAGGAGGAGGAGGATCCATTCTTGTATTTATTGTCGTATTTTAGCAAAGACTGAATTCCTTAGTTTCATCACGTAAATTAAAATAAAAAACAACAGTCTTTTTGCCATCGTGTTTAATTAAATAAAATATCGTGTTTAATTAAAAAAATTGAAATAACATCGAGTTTTATTAAAAAAAAAAGACGATTAAGAATTAATTTAAGAAGTAAAGCTTTTCTCTTACTGAAGTAAAGAGCAATGTTGAAACTTAGAACAGTAGGCTACTTGTCTATTATATAAAACACACTCGAGAAGTGAAGTTTGGTTAATGCTAATGAAATAAAACAAAATATGATGAAATATATAATAGCTTAGAAACAAATTTTGGCTATATATTTGCACATAAGGGGTGGGGGTAAAGCATAGCATATATTAAATATGTAACCTATACAAACCCATTCGAACCATACCATGCCTAACCATACCTAACCAAAATACCAACTAAATACTAAAATAGAATATTTATTTTTATTCCGACACTTATTATTTATTTTCCGACACAGCCAAAGCTAATTCTCTGGTATAAAGAAGTTGCTTGACCAGTTTCATGTCTCATGTTCGCATCAGGTGCGATCGAAAATCTCGAGTGTGTTTTATATTTTAGACAAGTACCCTTAGAACGAATAGATATCGCAGCTTACTCAACATATCAACAAAACTAGCTTAAATAAACTGAAAGAAATGTAACTTTCAGGTACTGAAAGTTATATTTTTTTGCTTTTTGCTTTTTACTTTTTTGTAACTTTGCTTTTATCTTTTTTCTTTTTTTTTGTTACTTTTTGCTTTTTTCAGGTACTGAATATTTTAACGGAATATCTTGGTTTGCAATTAATTGAGAAGATCAATGATACTGCCTCTCTCTATGGCACTTCTATTCTTGGTAGTGTTTTCGCATTCCTTCTCAAGATAAAGGTATTGATATGCTTTTTCCTACAGTTTATATAATTATCCAGTATGATCTTTCCCTATCTCACCCATTGTAAAAACCCGGACCAAGGTGCGAGTGCTCCAGAGAACGTTTTTGCAGATAGAAACATAAGCGGAATCAGATCTTTTCACGGGTAGACAAGTCAGACTGTGATCGAATCGGAAACAAGTGGAAACCCGCTATTACGAATAATGCACTTTGTTGGCAACAATCGGAAAAAGACTAACCCGCTAATGCAGAAAGAAGTGGGAGGAGCTTTCTGTTCGCACCGAGAACGAAGACCAGAAATGATCTGCGATAAGCTTACTGGATAATTATATGAACTGTGGCTTTTTCCCACAGTTGATTATTTTTTCCCATAGTTAATTGTCGAAGAAAATGTTAGTTCCCTGTACATATTTAATAACTGTCAAAAAGCCGACATAGACCCTTGGAGACACTGGCTCCTGGTACTATTATATATATATATATATATATATATATATATATATATATATATATATATATATATATATATATATATATATATATATATATATATATTATATATATATATATATATATATTATATATATATATATATATATATATATATATATATATATATTATATATATATATATATATATATATATATATATATACATTTATAGAGAATTTGGTGAATGTCTGAATCTAGTTAATGTTGACACCTGTGAATGTTCGAAAATCCTTTGGCTCTACTTCGATTCAATTAGCTTTGTGAGTCAGCTTTTTTAGTCTTATGCAACTTATGATGGTTAAAATTAAAATTTGGTTAGAATATATTAGCCGAGATTAGGTTAGGTTAAATTTGGTTTTAAATATCAGAAATGGGTTAAAAACCAAACTTAAGCGAACCTAAACCAACCTAAACTCGTCTAACCTAATCTAACCTAACATCCCATCATCAAACCTTGCATTAAACTGAAAAAATTGACTGGCAACGGGTGACTAAGTCCAAGGAGGAAAACATGTATTTCGGACATTCACCAATTTACGGACATTCACCATAATATATATATATATATATATATATATATATATATATATATATATATATATATATATATATATATATATATATATATATATATATATATATATATATATATATATATATATATGTATATATAAAACTATCTTTATAAACGAGCAATAATTGTATATATATTTATTTGTCTATGTATGTATGTATTTTTTCTCGAAAACGGCACCATATTTTTTCGCGAAAATTGTTATCCTGGAATATTCTGGCCTAAGAAAACTATTTAGATAGGTCAGAAGTTTGAGAAAATTCGTTAGAAAATTCGTTAGAGCCTTAATTTTAGAAGAAAAAAATTATGTGAGTGATGTCATTTTCATATACATCAGTATTGCAATGACGCTTAGTAGAAATAGTTGTTAGAAAAACATCATTACCGAATTTCTTTTCTTATAAGTAAAAGCAAAGTCTTTTCAAGACATGAAAAACAGTTGTAAAAAAATTTCAGTTCAGTTCAGAATCGCTAAAGTTATTACGTAAACTGCAAAAATATATACGGTGCCTGAGCAATAATTTTAATTTTTTTAATTCTAACTAGAAAAATGCCTGAAAATTTTGAAATTAGTTTTTTTTTAGATAAAATCAACTCGCTACGTGATTAAGTGTACAGGCTTGAACGCAACCAGTTATATAATATCAGTAGGAAGGCCCAAAAAACGAAAATTTTCAATTATTACAGTTGATGAATTTCTATTTTGACAAGGGATTACAACAATTCAAAAAAGAAGAAAAAATTCGAGTTTATTATATATCGTCGTTAGAAATCGGACTAGCTTCAGAAATCAAATATCTTTGAACAGACTGCAGTATGAAAAGACGTTTAAATTGCGTAAAGAGCAAAAAACTGATAATTGCAAAAATATTTGTATATATTTTAACAAGGGATTACAACAATTCAAAAACCTTAAAAAACAAAATCCCAAGTTTGAACCTTCGTATATATATATATGTATATATATATATATATATATATATATATATATATATATATATATATATATATATATATATATATATATATATATATATATATATATATATATATATATATATATATATATATATCATTTGGTTTAAACATAGGGCCAACATTTTAACGAAACTTAAAATTTGTTGAACTCTTTCTTGAACCTAAAATTATTCTTTTTGTTCTCTGTTTCAAAATGTGCGAAACATATGGCTACTTCTTTTATCAATATCTAGGTCTATACTAAATTATTTTTTAAAGGTTAATGCGAGTAATTTCAAAAAGTGCAAAAAATATGTCTTATAGGCCAAATTTTCAAGAACCATTTCTGTTAGGTTCATTAAATTTTTATTTCCCCTCGGACAACTGAATCTTTTGGGAATTAAAAAAATGCTCCTCTAATGGGGCTAATGGGGTAAATGGCCTAATAAAAGTTTCATAAGGCATTATTGCTCTGAATCATATGTTTCTTTTTTGGGTGTTTTTTTCTTCATTCCCGCTTCGTTTTTTAGATCCAACTAAAAATATTAAAGAAAATAAGCATTGGCCGCTCTCTTATAGAAAATCTGTAATAAAACCAAATAGTAATTTCGTAAGCCAGCTTTTTTTTATTCTTTTTTTAAGCTCTACAATTTTCGTTAAGTGCTTTTAATCAAATAAAATATATTAAATATTGGTTCTAAATATCAACTAGTTGCAGAAAAGTTGCAATATAAGCCAACACAAACTATATAAGCCATCTTTCATCTCCTTTTTTTGTATTCTTTAATCTCCATTGTGTTCTTTAAATCTCAAAAAAAAAATGTAAGGAATATTAAAATTTTTAAACAGGAAAAATTTTTAAATAGGATATTAAAGTTAATAGAAATTCCATTTGACAGCTTTAGTCTTAAGCTGTTTTTTCTCCTTTCTTGAAGTTCTTTTTATGAAGTCTCATTATATTATTTAAATGTAAGTATCAGGAATCCGAGATTAGGTCGGTGATACGAATTTTTTTTTACTTAAAAACGGTGTCCGGCTTATTCCCTTCCCTCCTCCGGCACCCTTTCCACACAGAAATGAAATCCTCCATACCCTGATTCATACAAGAAAAACTTTTTTGTATAATTTTTCTAGATTTGGTTGTATTGACTAGATTTTAGTTATTTAGTTATGTTGTATTTAATTTAATTGTATATTCTATTTTTGGCCTAGTCAATTTGTGAGCTGACGACCTTGAACTATATAAGGAAAAGACAGGATTACTTTACAAAAAAATTTAGTCCAAAAATAAATGTTTTTTGTTGAATATCTAGCTTAGATCACACTCTAAATTTAGTTGACCTATTCTATCAACCTGGAAGGTTCAATTCAGCTTCAAGGTAGCTAAGTAATTAAACAATTGCTATTATAGACAAGATACAAATAGGCTGGAAATCAAATACAATGCAAAAATAACCTAGGTCAGGACGTTTAAGAATAGTAATAACATGATTGATGTTCACTCACACTTGTCCAACTGTCAATTTTTATTTTGACAGTTTTTTTTGGCTGTTGGGACTCTGTGTTACTTTGCAGACGATTTAAAAATTAAATTTTTATTTTTACGAAATTAAGAAAAATGTATCAAGGGCGATGAGAGGGGAAAGACAAATTTTCCCAAAGACGTTACCTATTTAGATCAATTTTTCACACCGATAAACGTTAGTGTGCTAATTTTCAGAAAAAGAATAAGATAAAAGGTCTAATCAAAAAATTGAGAAAAATTGAGCGAGAAAAACGGGTATAATTTAAATAAAATAGCATTAGAATTCAACCTGTTTTTCTCGCTTTTTTTCTAATGAAAAATTGAGCAAGAAAAATGGGTTTAATTTCAAAAAGCATTGGAATTCAATCTGTTTTTCTCGCATAATTTTTCGTAAATGGGTAAGCAGTGTGGTCTAAGAAATTATTTATTTAATTTTATTAAAATTGTAAAAATGACATATAAAATAGTAGAAATTTCTCAAGTCAAATTTATTCTAAACCTTTGTCTGTTGCTGTTACAACAGACAAAGATTGTCTGTTACAACAGACAGCTTTTGGATTTGGTTATCAAAGTTCACCGAAAGACTTATCATTAAATTGATGAGTCAAATCAATCAATTTTTTATATTAGTAAATTGATTTAACGTAATTTATTATTTGTTTTATTGAAACTAAGGAGCAACATTAAAAATTAAAACGAAAAGAAAATTACTCCGTATATGAGGGGAGCCGCGTCTTTCTCAACCCTAGCTTCTTACGCTAAAATTTGACTTTCTGTTAGAACCCTTTTAAAAAAGCATTGGAATTCATCCTGTTTTTCTCGCGTAACTTTTCGTAAATGGGAAAGAAGTGTGGTCTAAGAAATTATTTATTTAATTTTATTAAAATTGTAAAAATGAAACAGAAAATAGTAGAAATTTGGTCAAATTTATTCTAAATCTTTGTCTGTTGTTGTTACAACAGACGAAGATTGTCTGATACAACAGACAGCGTTTGGATTTGGTTATCGAAGTTCACCGAAAGACTTATCATTAAATTGATGAGTTAAATTAATCAATTTTTTACATTATTCAATTGATTTATTATAATTTATTAAATATTTTGTTTCTATTGAATTTAAGGAGCAACATTAAAAATTAAAACGAAACGAAATTACTCCGTATATGAGATGAGCCGCCCCTTCCTCAACCCTAGCTTCTTACGCTAAAATTTGACTTTTTGTCACAACCCTTTAAAAAAAGCATTGGAAATCAACCTGTTTTTCTCGCTTAATTTTTCGTAAATGGGAAAGCAGTGTGGTTTAAGAAATTATTTATTTAATTTTATTAAAATTGTAAAAATGAAATAGAAAATAGTAGAAATTTCTTATGTCAATTTTATTCTAAATCTTTGTCTGTTGTTGTTACAACAGACAAAGATTGACTGTTACAACAGACATCTTTTGGATTTGGTTATCGAAATTCACCGAAAGACTTATCATTAAATTGATGAGTCAAATTAATCAATTTTTTACATTATTCAATTGATTTATTATAATTTATTAAATATTTTGTTTCTATTGAAACTAAGGAGCAACATTGAAAATTAAAACGAAAAGAAATTACTCCGTATATGAGATGACCCGCACCTTCCTCAACTCTAGTTTCTTACGCTAAAATTTGACTTTTTGTCACAACCCTTTAAAAAAGCATTCGAAATCAACCTGTTTTTCTCGCTTTGTTCTAATGAAAAATTGAGCAAGAAAAATGGGTTTAATTTCAAAAAAGCATTGGAATTCAACCTGTTTTTCTCGCTTAATTTTTCGTAAATGGGAAAGCAGTGTGGCCTAAGAAATTATGTATTTAGTTTTATTAAAATTGTAAAAATGAAATAGAAAATAGTAGAAATTTCTCAAGTCAAATTTATTCTAAACCTTTGTCTGTTGCTGTTACAACAGACAAAGATTGTCTGTTACAACAGACAGCTTTTGGATTTGGTTATCAAAGTTCACCGAAAGACGTATCATTAAATTAATGAGTCAAATCAATCAATTTTTTATATTAGTAAATTGATTTAACATAATTTATTATTTGTTTTTGTTGAAACTAAGGAGCAACACAAAAAATTAAAACGAAAAGAAAATTACTCCCTATATGAGGGGAGCCTCCCCTTTCTCAACCCTAGCTTCTTACGCTAAATTTGACTTTCTGTTTGAACCCTTTAAAAAAGCATTGGAATTCAACCTGTTTTTCTCGCTTAATTTTTCGTAAATGGGAAAGCAGTGTGGCCTAAGAAATTATGTATTTAGTTTTATTAAAATTGTAAAAATGAAATAGAAAATAGTAGAAATTTCTCAAGTCAAATTTATTCTAAACCTTTGTCTGTTGCTGTTACAACAGACAAAGATTGTCTGTTACAACAGACAGCTTTTGGATTTGGTTATCAAAGTTCACCGAAAGACTTATCATTAAATTAGTGAGTCAAATCAATCAATTTTTTATATTAGTAAATTGATTTAACATAATTTTTTTTTTTTTTATTGAAACTAAGGAGCAACACAAAAAATTGACGGGGAGCCGCCCCTTTCTCAACCCTAGCTTCTTACGCTAAAATTTGACTTTCTGTTACAATCCTTTTAAAAAAGCTTTGGAATTCAACCTGTTTTTCTCGCTTAATTTTTCGTAAATGGGATAGCAGTGTGGTCTAAGAAATTATTTATTTAATTTTATTAAAATTGTAAAAATTAAATAGAAAATAGTAGAAATTTCTTAATTCAAATTTATTTTAAATCTTTGTCTGTTGTTGTTACAACAGACCAAGATTGTCTGTTACAACAGACAGCTTTTGGATTTGGTTATCAAAGTTCACCGAAAGACTTATCATTAAATTGATGAGTCAAATTACTCAATTTTTTACATTAGTCAATTGATTTATTATAATTTGTTAAATATTTTGTTTCTATTGAAACTAAGGAGCAACATTAAAAATTAAAACGAAACGAAATTACTCCGTATATGAGATGAGCCGCCTCTTTCTCAACCCTAGCTTCTTACGCTAAAATTTGACTTTCTGTTACAATCCTTTTAAAAAAGCTTTGGAATTCAACCTGTTTTTCTCGCTTTCTTCTAATGAAAAATTGAGCGAGAAAAATGGGTTTAATTTCAAAAAAGCATTGGAATTCAACCTGTTTTTCTCGCTTAATTTTTCGTAAATGGGAAAGCAGTGTGGTCTAAGAAATTATTTATTTAATTTTATTAAAATTGTAAAAATTAAATAGAAAATAGTAGAAATTTCTTATGTCAATTTTATTCTAAATCTTTGTCTGTTGTTGTTACAACAGACAAAGATTGACTGTTACAACAGACATCTTTTGGATTTGGTTATCGAAATTCACCGAAAGACTTATCATTAAATTGATGAGTCAAATCAATCAGTTTTTTACATTAGTCAATTGATTTAATATAATTTTTTTTTGAAACTAAGGAGCAACATTAAAAATTAAAACGAAAAGAAAATTACTCCGTATATGAGTTGAGCCGCCCCTTCCTCAACCCTAGCTTCTTACGCTAAAATTTGACTTTCTGTTACAACCCTTAAAAAAAGTTCTCCTTCAAATTCAACAGTCCTCGTTTTTGAGCAGTCTCTTTTAAGTAAATGTGACAAAAAGTCAAACTGTAGCAAAAATTAAGTTCTTTTGATGTATTTACTGTTATCAAAATTCCAATTTTAGAGTTTTGGTTACTATTGGGCCGAGTCGCTCCTTAATTACAGTTCTATATCAAGCATTACTACACCAAACGTTTAGGGTACCCACCCCGAGTGGGGTGGGAAGACGTCGTTGAAAGGAATTGACCTTTCTTGTAGGGTGCAAAGGGGGAAGCTATGAATAGGTTGGGATGGAGGAAGAACGTGCGTAGTGGTTTGGCCTCAGGAGGCTTGGCGCTTCAGTGAGTTGTTAATAGTAGTAGTTATGTTAATGTATCAAGCAACAAATTGGTTGAATAATTGACTCAATTTTGTAAAATAGTGTTATCGGGTGTGCTCTCGCCTTACTTTTAATTAGAACTCTAACCTGTTCTCAGTCTGGCTCTCCTGGGTTGTTTCAAAATTATGAAATGGTCAGTGTTGCCACGTTAAATCGTAAGGATAAATACGCAAAACTAATTAGTTAAATTGGCGGTCGTAAAAATTCAGAAATCAACGATTTATTGGTTTACAAATACTACTGCATCTTCAAAGGAAAGCTCCCGTCTTAAGGTTTTCTGTGTCAAATTTTTTTACACCTGGGACTCAATCCTGGGTATTTTGACCACTTTGCCGAGCGATCCGGATTTAGGAATGGTATAAGTAAGAATTTTATATTGTCTCCTTATGGAGATTGGAACCACTAACCTAATACCATTTTTCTTTCGGTTGTTTCAAAATTATGAAGTGATCAGTGTTGCCACTTTAAACCGTGAGAATACGCAAAACTAATCAGTTTAATTTAAGTCCGTAAAAAATCAGAAATCAACAATTTATTGATTTACAAAGACGACTGCACCTTCAAAGGAAAGCTGCACCGTCATAAGGGTTTTGGTGTTAATTTTTTTTTACATCCTGGACTCAATCCTGGGTATTTTGACCCCTTTGCCGAGCGTTCCGGACTTAGGAATGGTATAAGTAAGAATTTTATATTATTTCCTTATGAAGATTGGAACCACTAACCTAATACGATTTTTCTTTCGGTTGGTTCAAAATTATGAAGTGATCAGTATTGCCACGTTAAACCCTGAGAATAAATACGCAAAACTAATTAGTTTAATCTGGGGTCCGTAAAAATTCAGAAATTAACAATTTATTGGTTTACAAAGGCAACCGCACCTTCAAAGGAAAGCTGCACCGTCTTAAGGTTTTTGGTGTCGAATTTTTAATTACACCCAGGTATTTTGACCCCTTTGCCGAAGACGGATGTGATTTCAGACTATATTATTGGGGTGGTTGTTAATCGCGAGAGCCGAAGGCCCGAGTTTCAGAAATTTTTTCTGAAATTCTCTATTAATTTTGCAGTGGGTCCAATGGGTGCCTTGAAAATCTCCTGAGCAATTGGTCCTACCACTGCAGATCACGGACTAATAATTATTTTGAAGTCTTTACAAAGCACTTAAGCCGTCTTAGAACTAAAAATCCTGATTTTCATGGATATACGGCAATAGCGTTTCCAAATAATCTAAAAAGAAGAATTGATAATTTGAATAAAATGTGCTCAGAAATTCTGAAAAATTTAGGATTTTGAAGAAGGGGGGGGTAATATATAGAAAAAAGGTGGAGCCAAAATGATTGCAAATTTTGGTAGCTTGAGTGTGAAATAGTAGAAAGATGGAGTCGCCCTTTTTCTTAAAATTGTCTAGTCAGCTGTTTTGTTGAATTAATATTTCCTCTATGTTCATGCAGGCGTGCCAATTATTGGAGGGGGGGGGGTAGGCTAGATTTTAAAAAATTGTCTTTTTTATATATCCTTTTTTGAGTATTTCCGTTAAAACAAATTGAAGAAACAAAAAAGTAGCCTACCTAGATTTTAAATAATGTGTTTATTTAAAATATTATTTTATTTATTTAAAAAGTTCCTCTTCTAGATTTTCGTGAATTGGCACCACTGTGTTCTTGATCCTTTTTCTTTTAGGATGGAAAATTGCATATTGATGGAAAATCTGACAATCAAGAGTTTCTATCTAATTTGATGAAGGAGATTCCTCTCCTTCCATGATGAAGGAGATTCCACTCACGGTCTGTTGAAGGTGGATTTCCGTTTCTGCGATTTTTTATTGTTTTTTTCCCTTTTTGCATCTGATTCTTAATCCTGGCCATTGTTTCAGAATAATTTTGTGTGTTGGGTTTCACTTTTTTTGTTTTTATGCCGCGAAATAAAAACACATTGTTTCTTAGTATTAGAATTTTTTCTTATTTTTTTTTGTTTCTATTTAATTTTCTTTTCGTTTCAGTTTTTATTTTTTTGTTTTTTCTCGTTTTTTCGTTTTAATTTTTGTCTCTATTTTGTTATTAGGGCTGGTCATAGTCATGATATTCAAAAAGGCAGTTCAAGTAAATTGTGCAGTAACATCTGACTAATATTTAATTCTTCTCTTTTACAGTAATACTAATTTTATAGTATATAGTAGGCTAATGGTAATATAACACAGGGTTGCGACTAGGTCCCTAAAAATGAAGAAGGAACCTTTTTCAGAAAGTCCCTAAAATGGATCAAATATTTCAGTGTGTTTAATTTACAAAAGACAGCGGACAAAAATACTATTAAGAAAAAGATACTAAAAAATACTTAACTGTAATGAATTTACAGTATGTAGCAAAGTCAGAAATAAAAACAGTTAATGTTTAAGCAGGGCCGTATCTTTGGGGGGATGAGAGGGTTTGAACCCCCTCCCTCGAAATGTTTTTCTGACTCATAAAAACATTACAAAATGTATGTAAGCAAATTTTTATGCGTTTTTTTTTAGGTTGTTTTCGCGTCCCCCCCCCCCTGAAAAATACCCCTCCTTCCTAACTAAAATCCGATAGGGCCCTGTGTTTAAGATACGATAGGGACCTGTGTTTAAGTACATTGCATATAAAACATTATGTGTTGAATTGAATTTCACTTTTTTGTCAATGACGCGGAATAAAACGCCGAATATTACGGTCTATTGTATCAAACAGTTCGTGGTAACGAACTGTAAGTAAGGAGCGACCCGGCTCAATGGTAACCGAAACTCTAGAAAACGGGTTATTGATACCAATAGATATATCAAAAGAATCAGATTTCAATGCTGATTTCAAATATATAACTTTCATCAAGTTTAGTGCTACCCATCAAAAGTTACGCGCCTGAGAAAATTTGGCTGAATTTCAAAAAGTTATAGAACCTTAGTGAAAATCACGCCATCATATTCAGCGTATCAGAGAACCCTACTGTAGAGGTTTCAAGCTCCTATCTACAAAAATGTGGAATTTTACATTTTTTGCCAGAAGAAAGATCACGGATGCGTCTTTTTTTTTTTTTCTTTTTTTTCCAGGGGTGATCGTGTCGACCCAGTGGTCCTAGAATATCGTGGGAGGGCTTATTGGAACGGAAATTAAAAGTTCTAGTGCCCTTTTTAAGTGACCAAAAAAAAGGAGGGCAACTAGGCCCCTCCCACGCTTATTTTCTTCCCAAAGTCACCCGAGCAAAATTCTGAGATAGCCATTTTGTTCAGCATGGTCGAAAATATGATAAATATGTATTTTAGGATGACTTAATCCCCCAAAGTTCCCAGAGGGAGTGCTAAAATTTATGAACTATACCTAATATTAACATATAGTATTGGTTATTGAGAAGTATACAGAAGTTTTCAGGAGTTTTTTTTTCTTGTAGGGGGTGGGAAGGGTGGTTCGGTGGGTATTTTGGATGATCTGTTTACGAAGGAAGTTTTCATGGGGGAAGGGAAATTGCCATGAAGGGGGCGCCAGACTTGCCAGCATTATTTATTGGTTATCGGGAAGTATACAACCATTTTCAGGAAGGATTTTTTATAGAGGGGGGGGGGCTAGAGGAGGGATTTAATATGGAGAATATTTCCGGGGAGGATGTTTATTGCGGGTAAGGGACATTTATATGAAGGGGGCGCCGGATTTCCAAGAATTATTTAAAAAACGATCAGAAATTAAGAAAAAAAAAAACAAGTTTTTTCAACTGAAATGTAAGAAGGAATATTAGAACTTAAAACGAACAGAAATTATAACGTATGTGAGGGGTTCTCCCCCAAGTCAATACCTCGCTCTTTACGCTACAGTTTTTTTTAGTGCTTTCAAAAGAGCTATCTATTCTAATTAAACGGCCTTTGTGATTCAGGGGTTTGTGAATCAAAATTTTTTTTAACTTTTAACGTAAAGAGCGTGGTATTGACTAAGGGAGAACCCCTTCATATACGTAATAACATATACGTAATAAAAAAACAATAAAAAAACAAGCGATACGGCTCAATAGTAATCGAAACTTTTAAAAACGGAATTTTGATGTCAATAAATGTATCAAAAGAATGTGTTTATAATGCTGATCCTAAATATATAAAATTTATTAAGTTTAGTATTACTCATCAAAGGCTACGAGCCTGAGAAAATTTACTCGATTTTTTAAAGAGGGGGAAACATCCCCTACAAGTGAAAGAATTTTAATGAAAATCACACCGTCAGATTCAGCGTATCAGAAAACCCTATTACATAGGTTTCAAGCTCATATCTGCAAAAATCTGCAACTTTGTATTTTTTGCCAGAAGAAAAATATACGAATATAGAAGTTAGTTACGTAAGTTAATTTGTAAAGACATCCATTTAGCAAAAGAAAAGTAAAATTTTTATGCAAATAAAAGCTGCATTAACTAAAAAACGATCAGAAATTAAATAAAAAAAAACAAGTTTTTTAAACTGAAAGTAAGGAGCGACATTAAAACTTAAAACGAACAGAAATTATTCCGTATATGAAAGGGGCTGTCCCCTCCTCAACGCCTCGCTCTTTACGCTAAAGTTTGACTCTGTCTCACAACTTTATTTTTTAAAACAATAAAAAACTTTAGCGTAAAGAGCGAGGCGTTGAGGAGGGGACAGCCCCTTTCATATACGGAATAATTTTTGTTCGTTTTAAGTTTTAATGTCGCTCCTTACTTTCAGTTTAAAAAACTTGTTTTTTTTATTTAATATTAATACAATAGACCGCTATAGAGTAATGCAATGCAAAGCGTGGTTTTCATTGTGTTTACGATATTTAAACTGTTGTTTTGGGGGGTTTAGGGGGGGAGGTACCTAGGTTGGCTTAGGTTAGGTTACGTATTTAATATATGCTATGCTTTACCGGCGAAAAACTAATATTCGGCGAAAAACGCCGAATATTACTTAGTATTAGGTATTTTTTTTTTCTAATTTAGCCTAGTCTTAGTTTAGCCAAGTTAAGTCTAGTCATGGTCAGGGGCCCATCCAGAAATCCTGTGTGGGAGTAAAAAAAAAAATTGCAGATCGATGCCGTGAATCTAAGGTCTGGAGTGTATAAAAATTCAAACTTTACCACTAGAAAGGAAGGGCGCTAAATTCCAGCATCATTATTTTCTGTTGTTTGTTGGTTTTGGTTTTTTTGTTTTTTTTCTTCCAAAAAAACGCTTCAATGATAGGAAAACGAATCTGTATCAGATGTCTCTTTTTTCGTTAGGTTGAGGCGTTGAGCATTTCCAGGTATATTCTGGACACCATTTTTTTAAGTGTTATTATTGTTATTAAATTCTGGGAAGTATTTCGATGTTGCGAATTTGAATCACTTTCTAAAAGAGTACAACCCAAGTTGGGTCAACGCCTCAAAAATGTTAGTTCCCCAAAGGGACAAGAAATCCAGTCTAATTCTGACCTCCTTCGAGAATAAACTCAAAAACTGGGGAAATAGTCGCAGTTACTTGGTATAACTACTACTACTACTAACAGCTTACTGTAGCACCAAGCCGCCCGCCTGAGGCCAACACAGCTACGCAGGCTCCTCCTCCATACCAATCTATTCAAAGCTCCCCTCTTTACACCCTCCCAGAAAGTTGCCATTTCCTTAAATCTTTCCTTACGACATCCCCCACCCCAACTGACGACGACCTGGTTTCCGTTTAGTCCTAGACGGTTGACGAAAAAGATCAATTTTTGGCAATCTGTAAACCTTCATCCGCATAATGTGCCCTAGCCTTTGTCTCATTATAGCCCTAGAAAGCGGGATCGAACCACGCTTTTCGTACAGCCCACTGTTTGAAATACGGTCAATCAGTCGGTATTTGGAGTCTTATTTCCATATTTCACTTTAATGTTTCCGATTAACGGTTGTTCACCTCTATTTGGACTGTTAAATTTTCGTTTCTTTTTAATTTTATGACAATACTTCTTAGTGGAAAAGATAGAGATAAATGTTTCCTAGTACGGTTTATATACATCTTTTCAGACTGGGATTAAGTTTTGTTGACATTTCTTCTCAGAATAAAAGATGAAAGTAAGATATCTGGTACCATATTCACTAAGTTATTTAAAAATGGCTAAGCTTAAGTTATTTAAAGAAGCCCGTATACAAATTGAGCCAATTAATCCAGCATGTTTAAGAACCTTAAGAGCATTTTTCCCTCCCTTTTGTGTGTCAAAGAATAGAAATGTTTTATTTCTCTCTGTGTGTGATGGCTCGGGAAGATATGTTGTGTGATCTTTTATTGACCTCCTCTTAGTTTATCATCTCCAACCAGTTATCCTAGAAAGTCAGGTAAGAGCACATTTGATTTTTAATTATCCCTTTCATTGGTAAACATTTTATAGACTTTCAAATTTTGTAGATGTCCCTAGGGGCAGGGTAATGCCTGAAAGAAAATATTTTGGCTGATACTCGATTTTGGCACTTGGGCAACTCTTGAAACGGGTTGAACTGGAATCCACATCCTCAGAGCCTCAGAAATCTTGAGGGGGAGGCGGGGGCTAGGGTCAATGTGACAAGGGCGTCAATAATTGACCAAATTAAATAGCTTAAAAAAAGAGTTTAAAACAGAAAAAAACACGGAATGAGGGCGCCGGAAAAAAACACCTTGGGGGCCTGGGGTACCCCTCCGGCCCTCTGGATCAGTTAACTTCTCGAAAAGGGTCATATATACGTGAATTACTTTTTCATTTAGCTCTAAATGAAAACCTAAAAAAAGCTTTAAGTGGAATTCCTAGAAACCTATAAAATCTGCTTGCTAAAAATCGCTAAACGTAAGTTAATTAGTTAAAATTTATGTAATTCAAAACACTGTTTGTCTGAATTCCGTTTTCTCATGCACTCTGGCTTACACCATCGTACACACATGAATGTAAGCAAATATCGCAAATCAATTTCAGTTTATCAAATATGTATATTTTTAGTTTACATATATAAAGAAAGAAGGTCATAATTGTTGGAGGGGTGCTATTTTGCTTTTGTTTTCACATCATCTAGACCCCAAATAATTGGATGAATCTTTCCTTCGTCCCTTCTGTTTGGTTCTAAAATCGTCTAATATTTGGCTCTAATTTTCGTTCTTGGCTCTATTTGGCTCTAATATTCGTTCTGCATGCTAAAAAAAATTGCTAAACGTAATTTCGTCAGTTGAAATTCGTGTAAATAAAACATTAACTTTAAGAATTCTTTTTCCCCAGGCCCTCTGGCTTACACAAAAAGAAATGAAATTATTGACATTTATTTCAATAATTTAAATGAGCAATAATTTATTAAATTATTTAAATAAGCAAATATTTAAATAATTAATTAAATAAGCAATTAATTAATTAAATAATTATTTTAATTATTTAAATAAGCCATAATTTATTTAAATAAGCAATTATTGAAATTTAGTTAAATTTATTCGATATATTTAATTTTATAGATTTGGACAGAGTAGTGTTAGTCATCGAATTTGTCGATTTCTCTTCAGACTATCACGAGTAGAGTACCGACCGCTGGGCATTGACTCGATTTGTGGTATCAACCCCGTTGTAGCCCAGTGGATTGATCTCTGCTTGGCAAAAAGGGGCTCGAGGTTTGATCCCACTTGCCGCAGGTTCTGCAATTGCATGGAAATTAGGCATTTGCGTCTCCAAACCATCAAAAAAGAAGAAGATTTTTGGTATTTTATTGAGTATCTGGTAACGCTGCATCTAAACTGCAATAGTTGATAAATTTATTATCAGGAATTATTAAATGAAACGCTTATTTAATTTAAACGCTTATCTAATAAAAATGCTTATTTAATTTTTTGAAAGGTGCTGGAGGTGAAAGTTGTTTAAGTTTCGTTGATATTAGAGGCTCTAGATATAGTAAACTTAATATAGTAATATATTTAATTAAAATATTATATATTTAATATTTGGATGGGTATATATTTTCCCCGTTCCTGTTCTTTGGCTGAATATATGAGTTTAATTAAATATTACAGGAAATATTGTCCAATTAGTGATGATTTAGCATATAATCTATGATGGTGCTCTAAATTTTGGGGAAAAAAACTGAGCCCAATATACCCTGTAAAAAACTTGAATTTTTGACAAAGGCCTATTTAAAATTTTGAGTATTCATTTATTCATAATTTGAAATCATAATTTTTTTACAATTAAATGAATTTAAGACTTCAAAGAAAGAAGTTTAAAATATATTTTTTGCGCCATGGCAGGGTTTCTTGAAGTTGGTACGCGTGCCTTCAGGGGTGCGAGAAGAGTTAGATGGGGGGTAAGAATTGGAACAGAGTTCCGTGGGGGCATATATTGCTCCAGATTTTAGTTGGGATATGTTATCTGCACCGTGCAAGAAATGTGGAGAAATTTCAGGGGACCTACCGTGAGCCATTGGACGTGGAGGAGCAAGCCATTGAACGTCACGTTTCATGATTAAATCAACAACCAGAGAAACAAATGATGATGATCTTTCTTCTTAATTTTATTCTTATATTCTTATTCTTATATTATTCTTATATTATCTTATTATTATCTATTATTATCTTATTATTATATATTATCTTATATATTATTCTTATAAATAAAATTTTATTCTCATTACTATAATAATTTTGTTGTAATATAACAATTATAATATCAATAATAGTATAATTAGGATATTGTATTATAATAAATTCATAATAAAACAATATTTGTATTTTATTGAGAATAATCGTTTTCCTCTTTTATTATTATTTTTGTGTGTATACCAACAAAAGAAATATTTATATATTTTATTTAAATATATTCCTTTTTCCCGAGGGATACTTAGTGCTACGAAAATTGTGATATATATTATATAAAATTTGAGAAACACTGTGCTAGGGGGTAAGACAATTTCAATGTGAGAATTAAATAGTATTCTTATAAAAATGTACCTGGTGATCTGCAGGGGAGAATTTCCACCATTTTATTGGGGGGGGGGGGGCAAGAGGGGCTCATATCTGAATAGTCAAAGGGCATGGGATGTATAATTTTTTCTTATTCACATTATTGGGGGGGGGCATCTGCCCCTCTCGCCACGCCCAAACTACGCCCCTGGTGATCCGCATGCTTTGCAATTCGACTCATTAACAAACTATTTTGTGCTAATCTCCTAAATCTCCTAAATCTCCTCCTAATCTCCATACACTGTAGCTTACCTCCGTATTAAAAAATATACAAAACATAATCCAACATTGAAAATTTAGTTAACTTTATTAAATACGTTACATTTTAATTTACATGGCAACAAATATAGGTTGTCTTCACGTACAATAATGTCTGAAGTTGCAGATACGTTTAAGTAAGAATAATCCTATACACATCAAATTTCCCACATGTCACTTATCTCTTACCCAGTTAATTAGCTTGGTTTTGAACATTTATTGGATCTTTCTTCAAGGAATCAACAAACGGCCATAATGGGATAACCCCCTCTAGGATTTGTTTCAAGATGGATGTTAATGGAACAGCAGTGCCAAATCACGAAAATGTAGGGGGGGGGGGCAGGATTTTTTTCATTTTGTTTAATGAAGAAGCAAAAAAAACATTGGGCAAACATATCTAAAACAAGGGGTAGCGGCGACTTCGCGATAATTTTCAACGTCTAAGGGGGCAATTGCCCCCCCCCCTCAACTGGAGCCCCTGTAACGGAATCGAATAGTTAGTTAAAACATGTGTAAGTTAAAACACTATTCGACTAGCGCTTCTTTTCACTCCCAAAGCCAGGGGGACCGTGCCCGCGAAAAATTTTCTGGCACCCTCATTTGGTTATTATTATCTTTGTTTACCCTTTTCATTTAAACTTGGTCAATTATTGGCACCATTGTCATATTGGGCCCAAAATCACCAAAGACCTGACTTGTTCTTCTAGTCTTGTCGCGTGAATTTAAATCCCCCCCCCCTCACCCTTTAGCTTTAAATGTAGCGTCTATTTACTTCGGTATTTGTGAACCTATTAAGCTTGAGAAAATCAATAATACACAATCGATATTCATTTCTAATTTTATTTTTAAGCTTATGATTAGTCAACTTTTATATTATATTCTTTTATATCAGTACTATTTTGTTTTTCTTCTTTTTCCTCTTTAATCTATTGTCATTTGTTCAGCTGGGTAGATCTTATCCCTTACACAAACGAAATCATGTGGTAATTTTCTTGTAACAAAAATTATCTTTCTTAGTTACATTTTTTCTAATATTCTGAGTTTAAAATTAAGGTTTCGATGTCCCTATTGACCTCCCACGCCCTCCTACAGTCGCTCCGGCTTTTGTTCACGCCTCCAACCCTAATGTACATGCATACTTTGTTTAACTTGAACGTGAATATAATTAAATAAATAAGTTAATTAATCATGAGCACAAATTCACAAGAAAGTCGATAGTGGCCTTTTCTCCACTCCCTTTAGCGTTAAATGCTTCACATGAATACATTCCACAGTCCTCAATAGTAATATTCCTAATTGATATCCTGCTCCCCTCAGGAGTGGCAATTACCCTGTATCTGATATCATCAATTAGCAGCTCTTCCCCATTTGATATTACAATTTCTTCTTCTTGCTTGTGATGTATTTCCTTCGACAATATTCTTTTCCAGGAAAATATCTAAAAGATAGTAAAATTATTTATTATTTTTTAATGGAAAATAGGTGTTTGATCAAATCCGTATCTCTACGGTTTTCGCTGAATTTCCCTTGGGGGAAATATGAGAACCAATTTATCTGAATCGACGTTTTATAAAATCGAGCTACTTTGTGGTGGATCAAACACTCACCATGAAGATGAGTCTATGTGCTAAATATTTCAAAAAGCTCATCACAATTTAGTTTTATTGTCGATAATTTAATATCGATACTATATTTAATATCGATAGTATCGATTTTATTGTCGATACACAATAATTTATCGGTATAACTGTGCAAAAAGGTCTGCAGGTAAAAAAAAAGGTAAAGAATACGGCATTGGACTTTACAGTCCCTACTGGCGGTGCTGATCTCCGTTTATTGGTCCTTCAGCTAGGAAGTGCAATCGGGGGTTGGGGGCCAACCATCCTGTGCTTTCCCACCTCCTTCCTGTTTACCTTCCCCAGATTTCTTCAGTTACCCATTTCAAGCTGGGTTGACTCTGGATGAGCTTACAGAGTCACGCCACTGACCCCCATCCCAAACCAAAAAAGTGGGTACACTAGGATTCGAACCCCAATCCACTCGGCTAGGAATAAAATGAAATTAAGGTTGTTTTACGAAAATGATTTTTTAAAATCTCTTTCTTTCACCGAGTAAAGCTGGGTCCCGTGGTACTAGCAATTAAATCTCGTCTTGATTGTTATCATTCACCCTGCCAGGTTTAGGGTCGGTTTTTAAGTAATAGCCAATTATAGCCGTCGAAATTTTTGAAGGCTGTCCAATCATAGTCGGCTGTCCAAAAATGATCCACCTACATAAAATGCTGCTGACAGGGTGAATGGTTTCAATCAAGAAGGGGCCTTATTCTGAATCAGTATTGTGATTGTTTTGTTACTTTTTTTGGTATTAATTTGCCAACCATTATGAATAAAATTGACAAAACTCAGTCACGCGATCTGTAAAGCTACTAAGAGATTTGCAATGTTCTCGATTCGAACTCCAGTTTTTATCAATAATTTGTGCTTGAATTTCCCTAGGGGAAAATATGAGAACCAATTTATCTGAATCGACGTTTTATGAAATGAAGCTGCTTTGCGGTGGATTTGGCAAAGGTGAATAATTTGGATTGGATTTGAGAAAGCCTGTTACAGTTATTCTGAATAAGCGCTGCTTTTTTCCGCTTATTTTTCATTTCCTCACTAATGCCAAGCTTTAGAGTACCAAAGATATTAAAAGAAGGACAACCCCCCCCCCACCCCTGGACCCATCTCAGGTTTAATTATATGTCATTGTTTTTATCATTATTTTATTTTTACCTTTGTTTTACTTCTTTTTTTTATTCTTCTAATTTATTTTACTTTTTTTCACTTTTATTTTTATTTTTACTTATTTTATTTATTATTATTTTTTTTTAATATTCTTTACTATTCTATTTTCATATTGTTTTTACTAAGATTTTTATTATTATTACTATTATCAAGTCATGAAGACGGTATCATTCTTTTTGTCAGTGTTGTCACTTTGACCCATGAAAATGAGTAAGCAAAACCAATTAGGTAAGTATAACAATGTTTTTTGTCCGTAAAAATTCAAATATTAATAATATGTTGATTCCTAAAGACAATTACACCTGAAAAGGATAGCTAAATCTTATTAAACAGATTGGTGCTATATAATTTCAGCTTTCTTTTTTACTGTTTCCCCCCTTGTTTCATCTTTTTAACTTGATGTCCGCTACAACCAAAACTGGGAGTAACTATAATTCAAAAGAAAAATTAGGTTCGAGAGAGCTGCAGTTATTCTGAATCAATACTTTTTTTTTTCAAGTTCTTTGCCAAGTTTTAAAGTACCGAAGATTTCAAAATAAAAACATTTAGTCCCCCCGATTCATCTTAGCTCTTTTCATGTCTGAAAACCACGAATAAAATTTTCCTTTTGTTCTTTTTTCAAAATTATGAAGTAATTAGTGCAGTATCATATTTCCTCAGTGTTGCCACATTGACTAATCAAAAATTATACGTTGATTCCCAAGGACGACTACACCTAAAAAGGAAAGCTAAATCTTATTAAGCTGTGAAGTTTTACTGCCCCCTCCCCGTTTCTTTTTTTTGTGTCCGATATAACCGAAACGAGAACTGGCTACAATCGAAACCAAAACTTGGATTTGAGAGAGCCCGTTACAGATATTCTGGATCATATCAAAATATGAAGGATATTAAAATAAAAACATTTTTTTGCCCCCATGTGACCACATTAGGTCTTCTCAAATCTAAAAACCGCTAATGTCTTCTTTTATCCCCTTTTCAAGGTTATGAAGTCATTTGGACAGTATCATATTTTCGTTAGTCTTGCCGCGTTGAAAGACGAAAATTATTGTGGCTAGGGGTTTCAATTCAAATATTCCTCCTCGCTAAATCTCCCCCCACCTCACACAACAAAACTTTCCCCCGCTGAAAATTCACCCTCCCTCGCCGAAAATTCCCTTCAATTGAAAATTCTCCCACGCGCAAAATTTAGCAGCCACAGAGAAAGTACAAAATAGGTCCTACAAATTATCGATCAGATGTCCTAAGGGATAACAAAAGGACCAGATATCGACCAGACTTGAACTCTCAATCTCCAATCGAATAAGCATCCTCCGAAGTTTCTACAACCATGAGGGGAGGATGGGGATGAGGAAGAGGCAGCCCCTCCTCTTATACAGAATAAACTCTTTTCATTTTGAGGTTAATGTTACTCTTCGCTTTCATAATGACAGCGTAGATCAGAAATATTCCCGGAAATCAAGAGGGATTATATATCAATTTCTGCGTCCCCCCCCCGTCCTTGCAGCTCATTCGGTAATTATCTGAAGGCTCAATGAGAGTTAGGATATTTTGGCATTAAAAAACACCCTTTGAGGTATCTGCCCTCTAACTCCATCCTGAACTATGGAGTTGTTTATTGTAGGTTGGATTATGCTGTTTGTTGGTGATTACTGGACAGGGTCCTTGAAGATCGGGAGGGGGCTCATTCGAACAAAAATTAAAATTTTATTCCTTTAAGTGACCAAACATATGATGGAGGCCAACTAGCCCCTTCTCATGCCCCCATTTTCCCAAAAAAAACTCCAACTGAAGTTTTGAGATAGTCGTGCGGATCGCCATAATTAATGCTTCTGGGGATGACATGACCATCTAAAGTCTCTAGGCAAAGGGCTATAAGTTTCGCAAATTGTCCGTTGCTTACAGATAGTATTTGTTATTGGGAAAAATCCGGACTTTTTCGCGAGGCAGTTTTCTGGGGAGGGGGGGGGATTTCCTCAGTAGAAATTTTAGTGGGGAGAAAATTTTCCGGGAGGAGTTTCTCTGAATTCATTTAAAGTTTTTTTTTCTTTTTTTTGTCTTTCTTTCGTTTTGGATGCAAAAATTTACATATGAAGAGAATAATTACAGGGAAAATGTCCGGGGCAGATTTTTAGCGGGATCAAATTTTCTGGCAGGATTTTTCTTTGGAAAAGTGTGTAATGTCCACAAAGGTGCTGCGGGGTGACAGCACCCTTACTTTCTCGGCTTTATTTTAATACTTTGTTTAACTAAAGTGATTTTCTTTACAATACAATTATAAATTATTAAGGAGGGGCAGTAAGTCTTTGTGTAGGGGGGTCGTGGTGGTGTTAAGATGTCTAAAAGAGTTCCTTGTTTAATATTCGTAAGAAAAATGTTCCGACAATGAAAATTATTCCTGAAAAAGAATCCCTTCAAGTATGGAGGGGGCCTGAAATCTCAAAATCTAATTAAAGGGTCACCATTTCCTTGGATTTTAAGGTGGATTCCTCGAACTAACCTTTTTATGGCAATATTTCCCATGGAAACTAGCAGGGAGCAATGCCCCCTGAAGAACAAGAACACGTTAAATGATGTATATAGATTGGAAAATAAGAAATAATACCATTTCAACCTGAATTCATCAAAAAAAACTTTTTCCAAAAAATAAGTTTTTCAAAGAAAATAGAAGAACTAAATTAAATAAAAAATGAAACAAAAAAAAATCAAATAGTCTACCAAGCGTGAAACTATCAAAAATCAATATTGATAAATAAATGAAACCGAAAACGAACAGACATTACAATAAATAACCGAGTCAAACTCAAAACGAGCAGAAATTAACTTAAGTTTGGCTCAAAACCCCTATGCCTTCCCAAGGCTAGAACATAATTTGCACTTTACTGAAAAAAATACAAATGAATGTGCATTGTCAGTTTAATATACATATACAGAAATTTAGTAATCAAAATGTTAATATTATTTGATTTATTAAAGTTATAAAAGTAAAACATTTATATTTTTTCAGTAAAGTGCAAATTTTGTTCTTGCCTTGTGAAGGCATAGGGGTTTTGCGCCCAACTTATGTTAATTTCTGCTCGTTTTGAGTTTGATTTGGTTAATTATTGTAATGTCTGTTCGTTTTGGGTTTTATTTATTTATCGATGCTGATTTGTGGTAGTTTCACGCTTGGTAGATTATTTGATTTTATTTTTGCTAATTTTTCGTTTAATGAAAGTTTTTTTTAATTAATTTCTGTTCGTTTTATATTGACACAGTCTTTTCAGGGAAAAAGAAAATAATTCTTTAAACCTTTTCGTTTTTTAAGACTTTATAGTTTTACCTGCTAATTTTATTTTGGAGGAAATTTTTTAGCAATATTTAACAACATACACCCTATTAAAAATCTGGACACAAATAGTAGTGTTTAACTTAGTTTAATACCTCCTCTAGTTGACCTGAAATGGAAAGCTTGATACCATTCGCAAAAAATCTGTTTACTTTCTTTGATAGCTTGGATACACTTGCGCTATTTTGATTTGGTTAAATTTTAAGAGAAGTTGCCCCGAAATTTTGATTGCCCCGATAGCTTGGATACACTTGCGCTATTTTGATTTGGTTAAATTTTAAGAGAAGTTGCCCCGAAATTTTGAAAATAATACCCTCAGTCGTTCTTGGGATACTGCTGAGATGCCTTATTGGGAATTAGCATAAAGAAAGAAAAACGAGCAAAAATGAGGTTTTTAAAAGCAAAATGAAAATACTTAAAAAACACAACGAAGCGATTATTTGGAGAGGACAAACGCCTCTCTTCTTGAGCGCGAAACGAAATAATGTTTCCAAGGAAAGTGCCGAAGAAAAAAAACAACAAAAAAAAAACGCGGAAAATCAATGTGAAAAGAACCAAAAAACCAAAGAAAAAAAACCAAAAACTTAAAAGATGAATAAAATTGAATAAAAGCCAAACATTATAAGAATTAAAACCAAATACCTAACAACCATAAAAGCGAGTCTATTTTTATCAGAAAAATCTATATCAGAAAAAACTACTCTTTCGAATCAGACACTTCTTTCACTCACAGCCCTTTGTAATAGAACTTCTTTTTACTTCCATTATAGAGGAATTTTTTTTTATAAACAGAAATATTGGCTTTCCATGGATGCCCCCCTTTCTCCAATACAGGCTGATATCTTCATGGAAGACCTTGAAGAAAGGGCTATTTTGTAAAGTTTTTTGTAAACCTGAATTTTGGGCTCGTTTTAAAGATGATATGTTTTTATTTGTGGAACATGGTGATGAGTCTCTTGGGTCTTTTCTTCGCTTGCTCTATTCATTGGATCCAAAACTTAAATTTACTTAGGTATCAGAGGCAGAAAAGTGTCTTGTTTTCTTAGATGTCCTGGTGCACCGAGATGATACCTGTTTCAAGTTCGGTGTCTATAGAAATCCCACACATAATGACCGTTACTTAAATTATTCCTCTAATCATTCTCCTGCTGTCAAAAGAGGAGTTGTCACTTCTCTAGTTGATAGAGCATTGAAAATTTGTTCAACGCGCTTCTTGGATTTAGAGCTCAACCACCTTAGAGATATTTTCTTTGGGAATGGTTATCCAATTAGTTTGATAAATTCGGTAATTGCAAAAAGCATTAAAAGATTATCAGATAGTTACACAGAAAACACAAATCAAACGGAAAATTCAGTTTATCTTGGTCTCCCATACGTTAAAGGGGTTTCAGACCACATTTCAAAAAAAATCTAAGAAAAAATAAAATTTACACTTACTATAGACCCAGAAAAACTATCAGATCCCAAATTTATCAAGGTAAAGACCCTATCCCGATAGGTGAAAACTGCGGCGTCTACAGATTTCCTTCTTCGCGTGGTCTTTGGTGTATCGAAAGAACTGATCAGCGACTCACGGATAGATTAACTCAGCACTCTAGTTCAACTAATAATACACCTAAAAAGCGGAAAAAAAATTGTTGACTCTGCCCTTGCAGAGCACCTCTTTGAAAACCATGACCATACTATTTGGTTTAATCAAGCTAGCCTAATTTCGCATGACAAAGGTATTGTCCAGCACTACAGAGAAGCTGTTGAAATTTATAAATACCAACATTTAGGTCTATCTTTGAACAGAGATTCTGGTGATTTAAGAATAAACGAGTCATATTTCGGTTTTCTCAAAAGAAAAGCCGATACTTTAGTAATCCCTGAAATAAACCTTCAACCACTTTCCCAGTCATATAATCAAACACGTGAACAACCCCTTAGGTCTCAAAGGGCGTCTTCAAGAAATGCAATAATTAAACTCCGAAATCAGATGACATAGTTCTCCAACTTATTTAACTGCTGGTTCGTTTTGCTTTTGAATAAAATGAATTGTTTTCTTTTCTTTTATTTCTCAGTTGTTCGCTCGTATCCGTCGGTGGCAGTTCATAATTTTTTGGATTTTGTGCAAATCGTGGATATTGTCGAACAACTCGTTTTTACGGTAGTTAGGTTTTTGGTTTTTTCTTTGGTTTTTTGGTTCTTTTCACGTTGATTTTCCACGTTTGTTTTTTGTTGTTTTTTTTTTCTTCGACACTTTCCTTGGATACATTATAAATTTCGCGCTGAAGAAGAGAGGCGTTTGTCCTCTAGAAATATTAGCGTTGTTGTTTTTTTTCAGTATTTTCATTTGGCCTTTTAAAACCCCATTTTCGCTCGTTTTTCTTTCTTTATGTTAAGTCATGCCAATGTGGTTTACGAAATTATCTTTGGGAATTAGCATTATCACAGTGCTTTTTTATTTAATCTTAAGGAAATATTTAGTTTTTAAACATAATGGGCAAATGGGAGGGTGGGAGTGGAAGGGGGATTAGTTGCCCTCCAATCACTTTCGAGTATTATAAAGGGCATCAGCCCTGTCTATTTTCAATTGAATAAGCCCTTTTCGAGGTTCCCACGACAATTCCTTCGATACGAAGTGCCCTGTTCTAAAGAACAACAACAACAAAAATTATACAGTATACCCACATCGATCTTTACTATTAAAATGTCAAGCCATCACTTTCGACTATTAAAAAGGGTACTAGGCCTTTCGATTTCCAATCGAATGAGCCCTTTTGAAAACGACAACGCTTTTTATAAACACCTTATATGCCCCCAGGGCATAAATTACAACCCTTTCCCTAAGGTCTGTTAGGGTGGTTGTCATCCTCTAAGACCGAATTTCCAGAACTTTCAACCACGTTAAACAAAATGGCTATCTCAAAATTTGTATCGGATGTGTTTGGGGAAATGGTGGGCGTGAAAGGGGCGGTAGTTGCTCTCCAATCACTTTCAACTATTAAAAATCTCCCTAGCCCTTTAAATTTCCAATAAAATGAGCCCTTTTGAAGTTTCTACGACAATTCTTTCAATAAAAATCTTATATGCACCCAGGGCATAATTTTAAAACCTTGCCCTGAGTGCTGGGGGGGGGGTGTCATTCTCAAAGACCTAATTTCCAGAACTTTCTACTACGTTGAACAAAATGGCTCTGAACATTTTGAGTGGATGTGTTTGGAGGAATGGTGGGATTGAGAGGGGGGTTATTTACTCTCCAATCACTTTCGACTATTAGAAAGAGCACTAGCCCTCTCAATTTCGAATTGAATGAGCCCCTTTTGAATTTTTACGATATCTCTATATATAAAAACCTTATATGCCCCCAGGGCAGAACTTACAACCTTTGCCCTTGGGGATCCGGGGGTTTGTCATCCTTAAATACATAATTTTAAGGACTTTCAACTGCGTTGAACAAAATGGCTATGTCTAACCTTTGATTGAATGTTTTTGGGGAAATGGTGGGCGTAAGAGGGGGTCAATTACTCTCCACTCACTTTCGACTATTAAAAAGGGCAATTTCAATTTCCAATCAAATGAGCCCTTTTGAAGTTTCTGTAACAACTTTCTATATAAACTTTATATACCCCCTGGGTATAACCTACAACCCATGCACTGAGTGCTCTGGGGGGGGGGGGGGTTATCATCCTAAAAGACCTAATTTCAAGAACTTTCAACTATGTTGAACAAAATGAATATCTCAAAATTTTGATTGGATGTGTTTGGGAAAGTGGTTTGGGCGTTAGTTGCTCTCCAATCACTTTAAACTATTAAAAGGCACTAGCCCTTTCAATTTCAAATTGAATGAGCCCTTTTAAAGTTCCTATGCTTTCAATAAAAACCTTATATGCCCCCAGGGCATAACTTATAACCTTTGCCCTGAGGGCTGTGGAGTGTTTAATGTGATTAAGCACGCATCACAATTTAATTACCAAAAATTAATTATCTCCCCCCTTTCCAAAACAGGAAAAAGAACTTGAATTTCTCTTCTGTCTAAAGTTACCCACAGAATCTCCGAGAACCCAAGAGTTTCCCCCTCAAGAAACTACTTCTTAAATAAGAAAACTACTGACACACTGCTAGAATATGTTCTAGCTACCTCCACACTGCTAGAACATGTGGAGGATGCTAGAACATCCTCCACTCCTAGACTACATCTAGGGCATGTATAATCTGCATCTGGGGCCAGCCTTTTTCTGCCAAACACCTTGTTCTCACCTAATGTTCTCGATTTAATCACCAGTTTTTATCCACATTTACGCCTGAATTAGCCTCGTGCAAAACAGAGGAACCTATTTATTTGAATTTAAGGTTTAATAATTAAGCTGTGTTGCGTCGGATTAAAAAAAAAGTGGAAAATTTTTATTTCGACTCGAGAGAGCCCATTTGTTTTATTATGAAACAGCACTAGGTTTTTTTTCTGCTTCTTCTTCATTTCTTATTAATTTATTGAGCTTTATAAACGAAATTGACAGATCTTGGTAACCCAGATTTTTGACTGCTAAAAGATTCATTGTTTCCACTTGGCTCGTTGCAAAAAGGAGAAGGTAAGGTAAAAGGAAAGAAAAAGAAAGGTACGTATATTTTAAACTCATGTTATCCCATAGCCTTTGGTTTGTTCTTTAAGACAAAGTTCATCAAAATCATTGGTTTAATCGGGAATGGGATATAATCTTGCTTATCTCCCGATTCCACACCGTTAATTCTCTGTCAGAACTTTATTGTCTTCAGCAAGAAAAGCGTCTTCACCATGAAATATTTTTTCATGGGGCTCCTTACGGTGACATTCTTTGAATGACAAAATCAAGCACCATATAAAATAAATTAAGCTGCTTCTTCTTTGCTAAACTAAACTTCTTCTTTGCTTCTAGAGTGAGTCTTAACTAGCTCCAGTGGAGTGTTTCTTATCTCTGAAGTAGCCTTCAATGGCTTTTATAGCCTTATGCTGATATCACACTAGTACGTAATTTTCTTTACTAATTGAATAAGTTACATTACGTTAAGCATAACCTTTTCCATTGAAACGTGTCATTTTACAATAGGCTAACACAAAAGTCAATGAAACCATCGTAATCATTGTAAAAAATTATCACAGTCATCATAAGCAAACTATTCAAAAATTAAGAACGTGGAACGGAGATGGACCTTCATACTGTGATTAAACATAAAAGATTTTCTTGGAAAATTTATTTTCAAAATTTAGTAATTGTTCATCCAGAAAAGTCATTTTTTTTCTACTGTGTTGACTATTCTATAACACAAACTCCAGGGCTTATACCCCCTGGATTTCCCCTCTCCCTATTTTTAAAAATACCTTTTTATGGATATTTCATTGAGAAATGCCATTTAAATTGGTATTTTGTTTTAAAAATGGAAAAATTTTCCCACTCTTAAATTTCGGAAAATACATTTTCCAAAATTTTCATGGATTAACACCATTTAAAATCTAAAGTAATGCAAAGTTCTGTGTAAATCTCAAGTCTACATGGCATGGCGTGGCGAGTCTACGTGGCACTGCCTGCATTACGGACAAAACTTACTCTGCAAGATCACACAACGTACCATAAAGTCTTAAGTTATGCTAATGTGGAAAGTTCTCCGTGTTGTGTGAAAGCACCATTAGAGGTCAAGAACTATGTAATGCATATGATAACAAGTATAGAAATGTAGATATAGTATAGAATTAATATAAGAGCTATCGGAATGTAAGACGTAAATGTCAAAGATGTTCCTATGGTGGATACAAAAGTATAAAAAGACCTTTTTTCAAACTGATTTTTTGAAAACCGGCTCGCATAGTGAGATACGACTCCTTCCAGAACCTTGTCTAAATAGGAACGGCTGCCAGAACCGTCTAGATCGACTCCTCCCAGAACCTTTCTTTAATAGGGACGGCTGTCAGAACCTGCTAGAACGACTCCTTCCAGAACCTTGCCTTAATGGGAACAGCTGCCAGAGCCTGCTAGAACGACTCCTTCTAGAACATTGCCTTAATAGGAAAGGCTTCCATAACCTACTAGAGTGAATCCTACCAGATATTTTGTTGGAAGTTGACTTTACATTACTCAGCAGTAAAAGTAGAAACATATATTGCAAAGCCCATTTTTGTTTAACATGGGTGTTGCTTTTGTTTAGCATGGGTGCAGGAATTTGATTTTACAGTCCTCAGCAGTAAAAGTACAAACGTATATTGCAAAGGCCGTTTTTGTTTAGCATGGATGCAGAAATTTGACTTTACATTACTTAGCAGTAAAAGTAGAAAGATATATTGCAAAGGCAGTTCTTGTTTAACATGGGTGCAGATTTTGCTTAGCATGGGTGTAGGAATTTGACTTTACAGTCCTCAGAAGTAAAAGTAGAAACGTATATTGCAAAGGTCGTTTTTGTTTAACATGGGTGCAGCTTTTGATTAACATGGGTGCAGACATTTGACTTTACGGTCCTCAGCAGTAAAAGTAGAAAGATATATTGCAAAGGAGGTTATTGTTTAACATGGGTGCAGATTTTGATTAGCATGGGTGTAGGAATTTGACTTTACAGTCCTCAGCAGTAAAAGTAGAAACATGTATTGCCAAGGCCGTTTTTGTTTAACATGGGTGCAGATTTTTCCTAGCATGGGTGCAGGAATTTGACATTACAGTCCTCAGCAGTAAAAGTAGAAACGTATATTGCAAAGGTCGTTTTTGTTTAACATGGGTGCAGCTTTTGTTTAACATGGGTGCAGACATTTGACTTTACGGTCCTCAGCAGTAAAAGTAGAAAGATATATTGCAAAGGCTGTTCTTGTTTAACATGGGTGCAGATTTTGCTTAGCATGGGTGTAGGAATTTAACTTTACGGTCCTCAGCAGTAAAAGTAGAAACATGTATTGCAAAGGTCGTTTTTGTTTAACATGGGTGCAGCTTTTGTTTAACATGGGTGCAGACATTTGACTTTACGGTCCTCAGCAGTAAAAGTAGAAAGATATATTGCAAAGTCCGTTCTTGTTTAACATGGGTGCAGATTTTGCTTAGCATGGGTGTAGGAATTTGACTTTACAGTCCTCAGCAGAAAAAGTAGAAACATGTATTGGCAAGGCTGTTTTTGTTTAACATGGGTGCAGATTTTTCCTAGCATGGGTGCAGGAATTTGACTTCACAGTCCTCAGCAGTAAAAGTAGGAACGTATATTGCAAAGGTCGTTTTTGTTTAACATGGGTGCAGCTTTTGTTTAACATGGGTGCAGACATTTGACTTTACGGTCCTCAGTAGTAAAAGTAGAAAGATATATTGCAAAGGCCGTTCTTGTTTAACATGGGTGCAGATTTTGATTAGCATGGGTGTAGGAATTTAACTTTACGGTCCTCAGCAGTAAAAGTAGAAACATGTATTGCAAAGGTCGTTTTTGTTTAACATGGGTATAGCTTTTGTTTAACATGGGTGCAGACATTTGACTTTACGGTCCTCAGCAGTAAAAGTAGAAAGATATATTGCAAAGGCCGTTCTTGTTTAACATGGGTGCAGATTTTGCTTAGCATGGGTGTAGGAATTTGACTTTACAGTCCTCAGCAGTAAAAGTAGAAACATGTATTGGCAAGGCCGTTTTTGTTTAACATGGGTGCAGATTTTGCCTAGCATGGGTGCAGGAATTTGACTTTACAGTCCTCAGCAGTAAAAGTAAGAACGTATATTATAAAGGTCGTTTTTGTTTAACATGGGTGCAGCTTTTGTTTAACATGGGTGCAGACATTTGACTTTACGGTCCTCAGTAGTAAAAGTAGAAAGATATATTGCAAAGGCTGTTCTTGTTTAACATGGGTGCAGATTTTGTTTAGCATGGGTGCAGGAATTTAAGTTTACGGTCCTCAGCAGTAAAAGTAGAAACATGTATTGCAAAGGTCGTTTTTGTTTAACATGGGTGCAGCTTTTGTTTAACATGGGTGCAGAAATTTGACTTTACGGTCCTCAGCAGTAAAAGTAGAAAGATATATTGCAAAGGCCGTTCTTGTTTAACATGGGTGCAGATTTTGCTTAGCATGGGTGTAGGAATTTAACTTTACTGTCCTCAGCAGTAAAAATAGAAACATGTTTTGCAAAGTCCTTATTTGTTTAACATGGGTGCAGCTTTTGTTTAGCATGGGTGCAGGAATTTAACTTTACAGTCCTCAGCAGTAAAAGTAGAAACATGTATTGCAAAGGTCGTTTTTGTTTAACATGGGTGCAGCTTTTGTTTAACATGGGTGCAGCGATTTGACTTTACGGTCCTCATCAGTAAAAGTAGAAAGATATATTGCAAAGGCCGTTATTGTTTAACATGGGTGCAGATTTTGCTTAGCATGGGTGCAGGAATTTGACTTTACAGTCCTCAGCAGTAAAAGTAGAAACATGTATTGCCAAGGCTGTTTTTGTTTAACATGGGTGCAGATTTTGCCTAGCATGGGTGCAGGAATTTGACTTTACAATCCTCAGCAGTAAAAGTTGAAACGTATATTGCAAAGGTCGTTTTTGTTTAACATGGGTGCAGCTTTTGTTTAACATGGGTGCAGACATTTGACTTTACGGTCCTCAGCAGTAAAAGTAGAAAGATATATTGCAAAGGCTGTTCTTGTTTAACATGGGTGCAGATTTTGCTTAGCATGGGTGTAGGAATTTAACTTTACAGTCCTCAGCAGTAAAAGTAGAAACATGTATTGCAAAGGTCGTTTTTGTTTAACATGGGTATAGCTTTTGTTTAACATGGGTGCAGATATTTGACTTTACGGTCCTCAGCAGTAAAAGTAGAAAGATATATTGCAAAGGCCGTTCTTGTTTAACATGGGTGCAGATTTTGCTTAGCATGGGTGTAGGAATTTGACTTTACAGTCCTCAGCAGTAAAAGTAGAAACATGTATTGGCAAGGCTGTTTTTGTTTAACATGGGTGCAGATTTTGCCTAGCATGGGTGCAGGAATTTGACTTTACAGTCCTCAGCAGTAAAAGTAGGAACGTATATTGCAAAGGTCGTTTTTGTTTAACATGGGTGCAGCTTTTGTTTAACATGGGTGCAGACATTTGACTTTACGGTCCTCAGCAGTAAAAGTAGAAATATATATTGCAAAGGCTGTTCTTGTTTAACATGGGTGCAGATTTTGCTTAGCATGGGTGGAGGAATTTAACTTTACGGTCCTCAGCAGTAAAAGTAGAAACATGTATTGCAAAGGTCGTTTTTGTTTAACATGGGTGCAGCTTTTGTTTAACATGGGTGCAGACATTTGACTTTACGGTCCTCAGCAGTAAAAGTAGAAACAAATATTGCAAAGGCCGTTCTTGTTTAACATGGGTGCAGATTTTGCTTAGCATGGGTGTAGGAATTTGATTTTACGGTCCTCAGCAGTAAAAATAGAAACATGTTTTGCAAAGTCCTTATTTGTTTAACATGGGTGCAGCTTTTGTTTAGCATGGGTGCAGGAATTTAACTTTACAGTCCTCAGCAGTAAAATTAGAAACATATACTCCAAAGGGAATTTTTGTTTAACATGGGTGCAGATTTTGTTTAGCATAGGTGCAGGAATTTGGCTTTACAGTCCTCAGCAGTAAAAGTAGAAACATATATTGCAAAGGCCGTTTTGTTTAACATAGGTGCAGCTTTTGTTTAGCATGAGTGCAGGAATTTTACTTTACAGTCCTCAGCAGTAAAAGTAGAAACGTATATTGCAAAGGCTGTTTTTGTTTAACATAGGTGCAGCTTTTGTTTAGCGTGGGTGCAGGAATTTGACCTTACAGTCCTCAGCAGTAAAATTAGAAACATATATTGCAAAGGCTGCTCTTGTTTAACATGGGTACAGGTTTTTTTTAGCATGGGTGCAGGAATTTGACTTTACAGTCCTCAGCAGTAAAAGTAGAAACATATATTGCAAAGGCTGTTCCTGTCTAATATGGGTGCAGCTTTTGTTTAGCATGGGTGCAGAAATTTGATTTTATAGTCCTCAGAAGTAAAAGTAAAAACATATATTGCAAAGGCTGTTCCTGTCTAACATTGGTGCAGCTTTTGTTTAGCATGGGTGCAGGAATTTGACTTTACAGTCCTCAGCAGTAAAAGTAGAAACGTATATTGCAAAGGCTGTTTTTGTTTAACATAGGTGCAGCTTTTGTTTAGCGTGGGTGCAGGAATTTGACATTACAGTCCTCAGCAGTAAAATTAGAAACATATATTGCAAAGGCTGTTCGTGTGTAACATGGGTTCAGGTTTTTTTTAGCATGGGTGCAGGAATTTGACTTTACAGTCCTCAGCAGTAAAAGTAGAAACATATATTGCAAAGGCTGTTCCTGTCTAATATGGGTGCAGCTTTTGTTTAGCATGGGTGCAGAAATTTGATTTTATAGTCCTCAGAAGTAAAAGTAAAAAAATATATTGCAAAGGCTGTTCCTGTCTAACATTGGTGCAGCTTTTGTTTAGCATGGGTGCAGGAATTTGACTTTACAGTCCTCAGCAGTAAAAGTAGAAACGTATATTGCAAAGGCTGTTTTTGTTTAACATAGGTGCAGCTTTTGTTTAGCATGGGTGCAGGAATTTGACTTTACAGTCCTCAGCAGTAAAAGTAGAAACATATATTGCAAAGGCTGTTCCTGTCTAACATGGGTGCAGCTTTTGTTTAGCATGGGTGCAGGAATTTGACTTTATAGTCCTCAGAAGTAAAAGTAAAAGCATATATTGCAAAGGCCGTTTTTGTTTAACATGGGTGCAGCTATCTCTGCACCCATGTTTTGTCACCAATTTTAGTGCGACTTAAATCTTAAGTCAATTCAGACAATAGAAATAGTAGTAGCAGTAGTTACCTTACTAGTCGTAGTAGTAGTAGCAGCTGTAGTAGTAGTAGTACTTTATACTGGAATAGGAGTACGGATTTGTGATATCATTCTAATGGATATAAATGCAGTTTCCTAAAGTTTCCAAGAGGAGTACCTTGAGGGTACTCCTTGAACTAATAATTTAATAATTAGATCAGTCATTTCGTGTCAAAGTGTCAATTTTTGAATTTTGTTCAAGTTAATAACATGGATAAAATGTGTTGCAAAGTGAAATACACCTAAGTAAAACGCAAAAAAAAAAAATCACAAAAGCAACACTAGCGATCCTATGGTCTAAAAGTAAAGGTGCTTCCCTACTGCGACACCCCATAGAGGCTTTCACACTAGTATAACTTAAGACTTTATGTCTGTTATGTAGTGTTTTGCTTCAAATGTTGTTCGTAATGTAGGCAGTACCAGGTAAACTACGAATCTACCAGGAATTCTTCATTACATAAGATTATAAGTCCGTGTGGTCCGTTATAGTCCGTAGTTTGTGTATAGTCCGTGTTTGAAAAGTCCATGTGCTAGATATAAAATGCAACTTCTGGATGAGCAATTAGCAACTTTTGAAACTAAATTAATAAAAGAAAATTCCTAGAAAAATTTCGACTAGGAGAAGTTTCCGCCCGATAGCTTCAAAATACCTTAGTAGTTATAGTTTGGCATTCGAGTATTCGGTTTGGAGGTAGACCATGGTGGCCTGGGATGGTTTGGAATGATGTATTAAGAAATGATAAGATAGAAGATCATCAAAATTTGTAATGATAGTTGCCGAAGATAAAAAAGCAACAAAAAGATCACAGCAATTACTTTTTTATAATTAACAGCGAAAAAATGTCTTCCCTCCCCCCTCCAACAAACACAAATTTCTAACTCCGCTTACCCTCCACCCCCCAAAAAAGCAACATTTCCAGTTAGTATGGTTAGTAACTTTCAATAATCAAGAGAATGTAACTGTGACAAGGTAAACCACTACAAAACGCTACTGAAATATTCCAACTCTTGCATTTCAATGAAAGAAATTCAAAATGAACTTTGAAAAATCAAGAGAATGTAACTGTGACACGGTAAACCACAACCAAACACTACTGAAATATTCCAACTCTTGCATTTCAACGAGATAAATCCAAAATGAACTTTGAAAAATCAAGAGAATGTAACTGTGACAAGTTAAACCACGACAAAACACTACTGAAATAATTCAACTCTTGCATTTCAATGAAAGAAATCCAAAATGAACTTTGAAAAATCAAGAGAGTGTAACTGTGACAAGGTAAACTACGACACAACACTACTGAAATAATCCAACTCTTGCATTTCAATGAAAGAAATTCAAAATGAACTTTGAAAAATCAAGAAAATGTAACTGAGACAAGGTTAACCACAACAAAACACTACTGAAATATTCCAACTCTTGCATTTCAACGAAAGAAATCCAAAATGAACTTTGAAAAATCAAGAAAATGTAACTCTGACAAGGTAAACCACATCATAACACTACTGAAATAATCCAACTCTTGTATTTCAACGAAAGAAATCCAAAAGGAACTTTGAAAAATCAAGAGAATGTAACTGTGATAAGGTAAACCACAACAAAACGCTACTGAAATAATCCCACTCTTGCATATCAACTAAAGAAATTCAAAATGAATTTTGAAAAACTAAGAGAATGTAAATGTGACAAGGTAAACCACTACAAAACACTACTGAAATATTCCAACTCTTGCATTTCAACGAAAGAAATCCAAAATGAACTTTGAAAAATCAAGGGAATGTAACTGTGAAATGTTAAAACACGACAAAACACTACTAAAATAATCCAACTCTCGCATTTCAATTAAAGAAACTCAAAATGAACTTTGAAAAATCAAGAGAATGTAACTGTGATACGTTAAACTACAACAAAACACTACTGAAATAGTCCAACTCTTGCATTTCAACGAAAGAAATTCAAAATGAACTTTGAAAAATCAAGAGAATGTAACTTTGACAAGGTAAACCACGACAAAACACTACTGAAATAATCCAACTCTTGCATTTCAATGAAAGAAACTCAAAATGAACTTTGAAAAATCATGAGAATGTAACTGTGACAAGGTAAACCACGACAAAACACTACTGAAATATTTCAACTCTTGCATTACAATGAAAGGAAATTCAAAATGAACTTTGAAAAATCAAGAGAATGTTACTGTGACAAGGTAAACCTCAACAAAACGCTACTGAAATATTCCAACTCTTCCATTTCAATGAAAGAAATCCGAAATGAACTTTGAAAAATAAAGAAAATCTAACTGTGACAAGGTAAACCACGACAAAACGCTAATGAAATAATCCAACTCTTGCATTTCAACGAAAGAAATTCAAAATGAACTTTGAAAAATCAAGCGAATGTAACTGTGACAAGGTAAACCACGACAAAACATTACTGAATTAATTCAACTCTTGCATTTCAACGAGATAAATCCAAAATGAACTTTGAAAAATCAAGAAAATGTAACTGTGACAAAGTAAACCACAACAAAACACTACTGAAATATTCCAGCTCTTGCATTTCAACGAAAGAAATTGAAAAATGAACTTTGAAAAATCATGAGAATGTAACTGTGACAAGGTAAACCACGACAAAACACTACTGAAATATTCCAACTCTTGCATTTCAACGAAAGAAATACAAAATGTAATTTGAAAAATCAAGAAAAATTAACTGTGACAAGGTAAACCACAACAAAACACTACTGAAATATTCCAGCTCTTGCATTTCAATGAAAGAAATTTAAAATGGACTTTGAAAAATCTAGAGAATGTAAGTGTGACAAGGTAAACCACGACAAAACACTACTAAAATAATTCAACTCTTGCATTTCAATGAAAGGAAATCCAAAATGAACTTTGAAACATCATGAGAATGTAAGTGTGACAAGGTAAACCACGACAAAACACTACTGAAATATTCCAACTCTTGCATTTCAATGAAAGAAACCCAAAATGAACTTTGAAAAATCAAGAAAATGTAACTGTGACAAGGTAAACCACGACAAAACGCTACTGAAATATTCCAACTCTTGCTTTTCAACAAAAGAAATCCAAAATGAACTTTGAAAAATCAAGAAAATGTAAGTGTGACAAGGTAAACCACAACAAAACGCTACTGGAATATTCCAACTCTTGCATTTCAATGAAAGAAATCCACAATTAACTTTGAAAAATTAAGACAATGTAACTGTGACAAGGTAAACCACAACAAAACACTACTGAAATAATCCAACTCTTGCATTTCAATGAAAGAAATTCAAAATGAACTTTGAAAAATCAAGAAAATGTAACTGAGACAAGGTAAACCATGACAAAACACTACTGAAATATTCCAACTCTTGACTTTCAACGAAAGAAATCCAAAATGAACTTTGAAAAATCAAGAAAATGTAACTCTGACAAGGTAAACCACATCATAACACTACTGAAATATTCCAACTCTTGCATTTCAATGAAAGAAATCCAAAAGGAACTTTGAAAAATCAAGAGAATGTAACTGTGATAAGGTAAACCACTACAAAATGCTACTGAAATATTCCAACTCTTGCATTTCAATGAAAGAAATTCAAAATGAACTTTGAAAAATCAAGAGAATGTAACTGTGACACGGTAAACCACAACCAAACACTACTGAAATATTCCAACTCGTGCATTTCAACGAAAGAAATGCAAAATGAACTTTGAAAAATCAAGAAAATGTAACTCTGACAAGGTAAACCACATCATAACACTACTGAAATATTCCAACTCTTGCATTTCAATGAAAGAAATCCAAAAGGAACTTTGAAAAATCAAGAGAATGTAACTGTGATAAGGTAAACCACTACAAAACGCTACTGAAATATTCCAACTCTTGCATTTCAATGAAAGAAATTCGAAATGAACTTTGAAAAATCAAAAGAATGTAACTGTGACACGGTAAACCACAACCAAACACTACTGAAATATTCCAATTCTTGCATTTCAATGAAAGAAATTCGAAATGAACTTTGAAAAATCAAGAGAATATAACTGTGACAAGGTAAACCACAACCAAACACTATTGAAATATTCCAACTCTTGCATTTCAACGAGATAAATCCAAAATGAACTTTGAAAAATCAAGAGAATGTAACTGTGACAAGTTAAACCACGACAAAACACTACTGAAATAATTCAACTCTTGCATTTCAATGAAAGAAATCCAAAATGAACTTTGAAAAATCAAGAGAATGTAACTGTGACAAGTTAAAGTACGACACAACACTACTGAAATAATCCAACTCTTGCATTTCAATGAAAGAAATTCAAAATGAACTTTGAACAATCAAGAAAATGTAACTGTGACAAGGTGAACCACAACAAAACACTACTGAAATATTCCAACTCTTGCATTTCAACGAAAGAAATCCAAAATGAACTTTGAAAAATCAAGAAAATGTAACTCTGACAAGGTAAACCACATCATAACACTACTGAAATATTCCAACTCTTGCATTTCAACGAAAGAAATCCAAAAGGAACTTTGAAAAATCAAGAGAATGTAACTGTGAAAAGGTAAACCACAACAAAACGCTACTGAAATAATCCAACTCTTGCATTTCAACGAAAGAAATTCAAAATGAATTTTGAAAAACTAAGAGAATGTAACTGTGACAAGGTAAACCACGACAAAACACTACTGAAATATTCCAACTCTTGCATTTCAACGAAAGAAATACAAAATGAACTTTGAAAAATCAAGTGAATGTAACTGTGAAATGTTAAACCACGACAAAACACTACTGAAACATTCCAACTCTTGCATTTCAATGAAAGAAATTCAAAATGAAATTTGAAAAATCAAGAGAATTTAACTGTTACACGGTAAACCACAACAAAACCCTACTGAAATAGTCCAACTCTTGCATTTAAACGAAAGAAATTCAAAATGAACTTTGAAACATCAAGATAATGTAACTTTGAAAAGGTAAACCACGACAAAACACTACTGAAATAATCCAACTCTTGCATTTCAATGAAAGAAACTCAAAATGAACTTTGAAAAATCATGAGAATGTAACTGTGACAAGGTAAACCACGACAAACACTACTGAAATATTCCAACTCTTGCATTACAATGAAAGGAAATTCAAAATGAACTTTGAAAAATCAAGAGAATGTTACTGTGACAAGGTAAACCACAACAAAACGCTACTGAAATATTCCAACTCTTGCATTTCAATGAAAGAAATCCAAAATGAACTTTGAAAAATCAAGAAAATGTAACTGTGACAAGGTAACCACGACAAAACGCTACTGAAATAATCCCATTCTTGCATTTCAACGAAAGAAATTCAAAATGAACTTTGAAAAATCACGCGAATGTAACTATGACAAGGTAAACCACGACAAAACATTACTGAATTAATTCAACTCTTGCATTTCAACGAGATAAATCCAAAATGAACTTTGAAAAATCAAGAAAATGTAACTGTGACAAGGTAAACCACAAAAAAAGACTACAGAAATATTCCAGCTCTTTCATTTCAACGAAATAAATTGAAAAATGAACTTTGAAAAATCATGAGAATGTAACTGTGACAAGGTAAACCACGACAAAACACTACTGAAATATTCCAACTCTTGCATTTCAATGAAAGAAATCCAAAATGAACTTTGAAAAATCAAGAAAATGTAACTGTGACAAGGTAAACCACAACAAAACACTACTGAAATATTCCAACTCTTGCATTTCAATGAAAGAAATTGAAAATGGACTTTGAAAAATCTAGAGAATGTAAGTGTGACAATGTGAACCACTACAAAACACTACTGAAATAATTCAACTCTTTAATTTCAATTAAAGGAAATCCAAAATGAACTTTGAAACAACATGAGAATGTAAGTGTGACAAGGTAAACCACGACAAAACACTACTGAAATATTCCAACTCTTGCATTTCAAAGAAAGAAATACAAAATGAACTTTGAAAAATCAAGAAAATGTAACTGTGACAAGGTAAACCACGACAAAACGCTACTGAAATATTCCAACTCTTGCTTTTCAACGAAAGAAATTCAAAATGAACTTTGAAAAATCAAGAGAATGTAAGTCTGACAAGGTAAACCACAACAAAACGCTACTGAAATATTCCAACTCTTTAATTTCAACGAAATAAATTCAAAATGAACTTTGAAAAATCAAGAGAATGTAACGGTGACAACGTAAACCACGACAAAACACTACTGAAGTATTCCAGCTCTTGCATTTCAATGAAAGAAATTCAAATGAACTTTGAAAAATCAAAAAAATGTAACTTTGACAAGGTAAACCACGACAAAACACTACTGAAATATTCCAACTCGTGCATTTCAACGAAAGAAATCCAAAATGAACTTTGAAAAATCAAGAAAATGTAACTCTGACAAGGTAAACCACATCATAACACTACTGAAATATTCCAACTCTTGAATTTCAATGAAAGAAATCCAAAAGGAACTTTGAAAAATCAAGAGAATGTAACTCTGATAAGGTAAACCACAACAAAACGCTACTGAAATATTCCAGCTCTTGCATTTCAACGAAAGAAATTCAAAATGAATTTTGAAAAAATTAAGAGAATGTAACTGTGACAAGGTAAACAACGACAAAACACTACTGATATATTCCAATTCTTGCATTTCAACGAAAAAAATTCAAAATTAACTTTGAAAAATCATGAGAATGTAACTATGACAAGGTAAACCAGGACCAAACAATACTGAAATATTCCAACTCTTGCATTTCAATGAAAGAAATTCAAAATGAACTTTGAAAAATCAAGAGAATGTAACTGTGATACGGTAAACCACAACAAAACACTACTGAAATATTCCAACTCTTGCATTTCAACGAAATAAATTAAAAATGAACTTTGAAAAATCAAGAGAATATAACTTTGACAAGGTAAACCATGACAAAACACTACTGAAATAATCCAACTCTTGCATTTCAATGAAAGAAACTCAAAATAAACTTTGAAAAATCAAGAGAATGTAACTGTGACAAGGTAAACCACGACAAAACACTACTGAAATATTCCAACTCTTGCATTTCGACGAAGGAAATACAAAATGAAGTTTGAAAAATCAAACGAATGTAACTCTGACAAGGTAAACCATGACAAAACGCTACTGAAATATTCCAACACATCCCAAATCATAGGTTTCAGACAACACATACCTATGAAAGACTAAGAAATCCAACTCAGAAAAGCCCGAAATAGTAATTTACATATCCCAAATCATAAGTTTCAGTCAACAAACACCTACGAAAGGCTAAGAAACCTAGCTCATAAAAGCTTGAATTAGCAAACTACTCATCCCAAACTATTGGTTTCTGACAACAAACACCTGTGATGGACTAAGAATCCTAGCTCTGAAAAGACCAAATAGCAAACTACACATCCCAAATCATAATGTTCTGACAACACACACCTATGAAAGGCTAAGAAACCTAGCTAATTAAAGCCGGAAATAGCAATTAACCATCCCAAATCATAAGTCTCAGACAACACACACCTATGAACGGCTCAGAAATCCAGCTCAGAAAAGTCAAAAATTGCAATCCACCCATCCCGAATCATAGGTTTCAGACAACACACACCAACGGAAGACTAAGAAATCTAGCTCAGAAAAGTCCGAAATATTAATTTACATATCACAAATCATAAGTTTCAGATAACACACATCAACGAAAGACGGGGTCCGGGGTGGGCCTTTGAGGGTCTGGTGGATCCTTGAGGGCCGGGTGGTCCTTTGGGAGCGTGGGGGACCTTTGAGGACCGGAGGCTTCCTTCGGGGTTGGGTAGGGGATCGGAACCCTTTGGGGTTGGGGTAGAGGACCTCACGACACTGTTCAAATGGAACTTGTGTATTATAACGACCACAGAGTTTCACCCTCAAATCCTCTTCTAAAATCATCTTTTAAATCATCTTTTAAAATGTCTCTAACTGTTTCGCCGAAATAATTCCCTAAAATAATAATTTGTTCTGAAAAGATATAATAAAGCCTTAAAAGTATTAAAATGAGGACTCGGGAGCCTTTGGGGAGTTGGGGGGCCCTTTGGGAGCCCAGAGAACCTTTGAGGACCTGGGCTGCCTTCGGGGTTGGGTAGGGGGATCGGAACCCTTTGGGGTTGGGGTAGAGGACCTCACGACACTGTTCAAATGGAACTTGTGTATTATAACGACCACTGAGTTTCACCCTCAAATCCTCTTCTAAAATCATCTTTTAAATCATCTTTTAAAATGTCTCTAACTGTTTCGCCGAAATAATTCCATAAAATGTCTAAAACAGTTTTGCCCAAATAATCCCTAAACGTAATTTAAGTGTGTTCCTTTTGTTTTTGGCATATCTGCGATGACGCATTTCAAATTACTAAGAAACCTGATTCCCGCGCTAAAACAATTCATCGCTAAGATCAAAACATGCGCTCGGAAACAATTCTCTTGGTAGAACTCCAAAGACATCAATATAGACATTCGCTCGGAAACAATTCTCTTTGGAAACAACAAATTAATTCACCTTTCGTGAATCAATAATTCCCCTTAGAAACAACAAATTAATTCCCCTATCGTGTCAAATCAATCAATCATGACATCAGCTGTCACGTGTGATCTAAACTTTGCCCTGGAAACAATTCTGGTCGAACTCCAAAGACATTAATTAACTTGACGTCACCTGTCAGACAACGTTTCCTATTTCTGGATCATAACATTCGCCTCGAGCGTGCCAAAAAACACACCTGGAGAAAGAGACCTTGGAGAAAGAGGTCATTGACACTGTCCCCATTAAACTATGTAAAAAGTTGTAGGTGGCAGCAGGGGTGAGCGATCGGAGTAGCACATCCCTTTCTCCTCGCGAGTATACCCCATCGTCACCTTTTATTGAGATTTGCTAACTGTATAGAAACTCGGGCACTTATACATTATACGGTAGCCACGAAAGAAGTCAATTTTGGTTAATGCTAATGAAATAAAATAAAATAGGATGAATATATATTAGTTTAGATACAAATTTGGGCCATATATTTGCACATTAGGGGGGTAAAGCAAAGCAAATATTAAATACGTAACCTAACCTAACCTAGGTACGTCCCCCCCCCTAAATCCAGAAAAAACAATAGTTTAAATATTGTAAACTCAATGAGAAACCCCGCTTTGCGATCCATTTGTCTATTGCAAATACCAGTTTGACTGGTTTCCTTTAGTGTTTCCTTATATAGTATATAGCGGTAGCGTTGACTAGGCTACCGTATAATGCATCAGTACCGAAACTCGTTACACTATAGGAAATAGTCACTTGCCTCCAGGCTTCAGCTATATAATAAAAAAAAACTTTTTTCCCTCTCCAATTATCAAACACACAGGCTCCTTCAGATTAAATTGTTGTATCTTCGGAGACATTTTAAAGTATGTTTTTTCAGTTTTTTTTTTTTACTGTTTTAATTAAGTATTTTAACAGTTCCTAATCAAAAAGACATTTAAAAAAAAAGTTTTTCGAAGAAAAATAAAGAGCCATATTAAATTCTAAAACGAGTGGAAAGAAAGTCATATAATAGTTCAAACTTAAAACAAGCAGAAGTTACCGTCAATAAATAAATGAAGTGAATAAATGAAACGTAAATTAACCGAAATTAAAATGAATAATAACATCTAACATAAAGATAACAAATACTGTTAAAGCTGAATAAATGAATCCACCTAGGGATAGAACTGACAGAGGCTCAGATTCACATAAATTGGGGGGGGGGGTCAAGAATTTGTTTCGATTTTTTGCAACTAGAGTAGGGCTATGCCCCCCCACTCTCTAAACCCAAGGTCATTTGCGGCTTACTAACAGCAATATGCATTTTAAACATTCTCTGTTTTATAACTATAACACTGAAAAATTTAGAATTGTTGAGATTGTCCTGAATGAATAACATTATATTTCAGACAGTCAGTCTACCTAATTAATTTTTTCCGGTAATATCGATTAATATGGTAATTTTCTTCTTTTCATAGACAGCGCGCTAGCGCTGCCTAATTAAAGAACGATGTGGGCACAATGTGTTTTTTTCTCTCAACCCGGGCACTTCGTATCGATGGAGTTGTCGTAGAAACTTCGAAAAGGGCTCATTCGATTGGAAATTGGAGTGACTAGTGCCCTTTTTAATAGTCGAAAGTGATTGGAGGGCAACTAGCCCCCCCCCCACGCCCATCATTCCCCAAAACACATCCAATCAAAATTTTAAGATAGCCATTTGTTCAGCGTAGTTGATTTTCAGATAGAAAAATTGTTTTTGAGGAGGACACTCCTCCACAATCCTCGGGGCAAGGGTTTTGAAGTTATGCCCTGAGGGCATATAAGGTTTTTATAGAAGGCGTTGTCGTAGAAACTTCAAAACAGGCTTATTCGATTGGAAATTCGAAGGCCTAGTACCCTTTTTAATAGTCGAAAGTGATTGGAGGGCAAATAGACCCCCCCCCCCCACGCCCATCATTCCCCCAAACACATCCAATCAAAATTTTAAGATATCCATTTTGTTCAGCGTAGTTGATTTTCACATGGAAAATATATTTTTGAGGAGGAAACTCCCCCACAACCCTCGGGGCAAGGGTTTTAAGTTATGCCCTGGGGGCATATAAGGTTTTATAGAAGGTGTTGTTGTGGAAACTTCAAAATGGATCATTCTATTAGAAATTCAAAGGGCTAGTGCCCTTTTTAATAGTCGAAAGTGATTGGAGGGCAACTACCCCCCCCCCTCTCCCACGCTCATCATTTCCCTATACCCATCCAATGAAAATTTTGAAATAGCCATTTTGTTCAGCGTTGTTGATTTCCAGATAGAAAATATGTTTTGAGGAGGACACTCCCCCACAACCCTCAGGGCAAGGGTTTTAAGTCATGCCTTGAGGGCATATAAGAACGATGTTGGCACAATATACTATTTATTATTTATTTCCTTTTGAGCAGGGCACTTCATATGGAAGGGGTCGTCGTAAAAACTTCAAAAGGTGCTCATTCGATTGTAATGGAAAGTTCTAGTGCCCTTTTTAATAGTCGAAAGTGATTGGAGGGCAACTAGCCCCCTCACGCCGATCATTCTCCAAACACATCCAATCAAAATTTTAAGATAGCCATTTTGTTCAGCATAGTTGATTTCCAGATAAAAATATGTTTTTGAGCAGGACACTCCCCCACAACCCTCAGGGTCTTAAGTTATGCCCTGGGAGCATATAAGGTTTTTATAGAAGGCGTTGTAGTAGAAACTTCAAAACAGGCTCATTCGATTGGAAATTCGAAGGGCTAGTACCCTTTTTAATAGTCGAAAGTGATTGGAGGGCAACTAGCCCCCCCCCCCCTTCCCCACAAGCCCATCATTCCCCCAAACACATCCAATCAAAATTTTGAGATAGCCATTTTGTTCAGCGTAGTTGATTTCTAGATAGAAAATAATTTTTGAGGAGGACACTCCCCCACAACCTTCACGGCAAGGGTTTTAAGTTATGCCCTGGGGGCATATAAGGTTTTTATAGAAGGCGTTGTCGTAGAAACTTCAAAAAAGGCTCATTCGATTAGAAATTCAAAGGGCTAGTGCCTTTTATAATAGTTGAAAGTGATTGGAGGGCAACCAGCCCCTCCCCCCACGCTCATCATTTCCCTAAACACATCCAATCAAAATTTTGAGGTAGCCATTTTGTTCAGCGTAGCTGATTTCCAAATAGAAAATATTTTTTTGAGGAGGACACCCCCCCCACAGCCCTCAGGGCAAGGGTTTTAAGTAATGCCTTGGGGGCATATAAGGTTTTTAAAGAAGGCGTTGTCGCAGAAACTTCAAAAAATCTCATTAGATTGGAAATTCAAAGGGCTAGTACGCTTTTTAATGGTCGAAAGTGATTGGAGGGCAACTAGCCCCACCCCCATGCCCATATTGCCCCAAAACACATCCAATAAAAAATTTGGGAAAGCCAATTGGTTCAGCGTAGTTGATTTCCAGATAGAAAATGTATTTTTGAGGAGGACACTCCCCCACAACCCTCAAGACAATGATTATAAGTTATGCCCTGGCGGCATATAAGGCTTTTATTGAAATCTTTGTCGTAGAAATTTGAAAAAAGGGCTCATTCTATTTGAAATTCAAAGGGATAGTACCCTTTTTAATAATCCAAAGTGATTTAAGGGCAACTAACCCCCCTTTCACGCCCGCCTTTTCCACAAACCCATCCACTCAAAATTTTTAGATAGCCATTTTATTCAACGTAGTTGAAAATCTTGGAAATAGAGACTTTAAGTATGACAACCCATCCCCCCACAGCCCTCAGGGCAGGGGTTGTAATTTATGCCCTGGGGCGTATAAGGTTTTTATGGAAAGCGTTGTCGTAGAAACTTCAAAAGGGCTCATTCAATTGGAAATTGAAAGGGCTAGTGACTTTTTTAATAGTTGAAAATGATTGGATAGCAACTAAAGCCCCTCTCACGCCCACCATTTTCCAAAACACATCCAATCAAAATTTTGAGATATCCATTTTGTTCAACGTAGTTGAATGTTCTGGAAATCAGGTCTTTTAGGATGATAATCCCCTCAGAGCCCTCAGTGCAAGGGTTGTAAGTTATGCCCTGGGGGCATATAAGGTTTATATAAAGTTGTTGCATAAATCATAGGCAGCGCGATCGCGCTGTCTAAGTAAAGAACGAGGACACTCGAGACAGAGACTAGAAAGGGGGACTAATTATAGAAAAAGACACCCCCCCCCAACCCTCAGAGCGAGGGTTTTAAGCTATGCCCTGAGGGCATATAAGACCGATGTTGGCACAATTATTATTTATTAATTTTTTCCTTTAAAGCAGGGGACTTCGTATCGAAGAAGTTGTTGTAGAAACTGTAAATTGCGCTCATTCAATTGGAGATTGAAATGGTTGGTGCCCTTTTTCATAGTAGAAAGCGAGTGAAAGGCGACTAAAACCCTTATCATAGTAACCTTTTCCCCAAACATGACCAATAAAAATGAAATAGCCATGTTGTTTAACAAAGTTGTGAGTTCTGGAAATTCGGTCTTAGAGGATGATAACCACCCTAACAGACCTTATGGTAAGGGTTATAATTTATGCCCTTGGGGCATATAAGGTGTTTATAGAAAATGTTGTCGTTTCTAAAACTGCTCATTCGATTGGAAATCGAAATGCCTAGTGCCCTTCTTAATAGTCGAATGTGATTGGAAGGCTTAACATTTTTATAGTAAAAATCGGAGTAGGTATAATGTACTATTTTTTTGTTGTTGTTGTTGTTTAGACCAGGGCACTTCGTATCGAAGGAGTTGTCGTGGGAACTTTGAAAAGGGTTCATTCGATTGAAAATAGAAAGGGCTGATGCCCTTTTTAATAGTCGAAAGTGATTTGAGGGCAACTTATTCTCCTTCCACTCCCACGCCCACCCTCCCACGACAACCATCCCATTTCTGCTCTTAAAATTTAACCAAATCAAAATAACGTACGTGTATCCAAGCTATCAAAGAAAGTAAACAGATTTTTTTGCGGATGGTATCAAGTTTTCCATTTCAGGTCAACTAGAGGAGGTATGAAACTAAATTAAACAGTACTATTTGTGTCCAGATTTTTAAAAGGGTATATGTTGTTAATTATTGCTGAAAATTTTTCTCCAGCATACAAATAGCAGACCAAACTATAAAGTCTTAAAAAACGAAGAGATTTAAAGTATTATTTTCTTTTTCCCTGAATAGACTATCATAGACAGCGCGCTAGCGCTGCCTAAGTAAAGAACGATGTGGGCACAATGTGTTGTTTTTTGGTTCTCCATACCCGGGCACTTCATATCGAAGGAGTTGTAGTAGAAAGTTCGAACAGGGCTCATTCGATTGCAAATTGGAGTGGCTAGCGCCCTTTTTAATAGTCGAAAATGATTGGAAGGCAACTAGCCCCCCCCCACCCCCATCAAGACTCCCCAAACCTACAATCAAAAGTTTGAGATAGCCATTTTTTACAGCGTAGTTGATATCCAGATAGAAAATATGTTTTTGAGGAGGACACTCCCCCACAACCCTCGGGGCAAGGGTTGTAAGCTATGCCCTGGGGGCATCTAAGGTTTTTATACAAGGCGTTGTCATTGAAACTTCGAAAAAACTTCGAAAATTGAAACTTCATTTGATTGGAAATTCAAAGGGCTAGTGCCATTTTTAATAGTTGAAAGTGATTGGGCGGTAACTAACCCCCTCTCACGCCCACCTTTTCCCCAAACACATCCAATCAAAATTTTGAAATAGCCATTCTGTTTAACGTAGTTAAAAGTTCTGGACACTAGGTCTTTGAGGCTGATAACCCCCCCCCCCAGAGCCCTCAGGATAAGGATTGTAAGTTATTCCCTTGGGGTATATAAAGTTTTTATAGAAAGTGTTGTCATAGAAACTTCAAAAAGGGCTCATTCGATTAGAAATTGAAATGGCATGTGCCCTTTTTAACAGTCGAAAGTAATTGGAAGGCAACTAACACCCCTTCCACGCCCACCATTTCCCCAAACACATCCAATCAAAATTTTGAAATAGCCATTTTGTTCCACGCAGTTAAAGGTCAGGAAATTATATACACTCCGCTCACAGTCTTCAGAGCAAGGATTATAAGTTATGCCCTGGGGGCACATAAGCTTTTATTAAAATCTTTGTCATAGAAACTTGAAAAAGGGCTCATTCGATTGGAAATTCAAAGGGCTAGTGCCCCTTTTAATAGTCGAAAGTGATTTGAGGGCAACTATCCCCCCTCTCTCGCCCACCTTTTACTCAAATACATCCAATCAAAATTTTTAGATAGCCATTTTGTTCAGTGTTGTGGATTTCCAGATCTAAATTAGGTTTTTGAGGAGGATACTCCCCCACAGTCCTCAGGGCAAGGGTTGTAAGTTATGCCCTGGGGGCATATGAGGTTTTTACTGAGCTCGTCGTCGTAGAAACTTCAAAAAGGGCTCATTCGATTGGAAATTGAAATATCTAGCGCCATTTTTAATAGTCGAAAGTGATTGGAAGGCAACTAACACCACTTCAACGCCCCCCATGTCCCCAAACATATCCACTCAAAATTTTTAGATAGTCATTTTGTTCCACGCATTTTAAGTTTCAGGAAAATATACCTTTGAGCAGGACACTCCCCCAAAGTCTTCAGGGCAAGGGTTATAAGTTATGCCCTGTTGGAATTTAAGGTTTTTATTGAAATGTTTCTTGTAGAAACTTGAAAAAGGGCTCATTCGATTGGAAATTCAAAGGGCTAGTGCATTTTTTAATAGTCGAAAGTTATTTGAGGGCAACTAAACCCCCTCTCACGCCCACCTTTTCCCCAAACACATCCAATCGAAATTTTTAGATATCCATTTTATTCAACGTAGTTGAAAGTTTTGGAAATTAGGTCTTTAAAGATGACAAAACACCCCCCCACGCCAAAAAAAACCCTCAGGGCAAGGGTTTTAAGTTATGCCTTGGGAGCATGTAAGGTTTTTATTGAAATTGATGTTGTAAAAACATCCAAAAGGGCTCATTCAATTGAAAATTGAAAGGGATATTGCCATTTTAATAGTCGAAAGTGATTGAAGGGCAACTAACCCCCTCTCGCGCCCACCATTTCCCCAAACACATCCAATCAAAAATTTTGAGATATCCATTTTGTTCAACGTATTCGAAAGTTCTGGAAATTAGGTCTTTTAGGATGATAACCCCATCAGAGCTTTCAGTGCAAGGGTTGTAAGTTATGCCCTGGGGGCATATAAGGTTTTTATAGAAATTTGTTGTAGAAATTTCAAAAGGGGCTCATTTGATTGGAAATTGAAATTGCCCTTATTAATAGTGGAAAGTGAGTGGAGAGTACTTAACCCCCCCTCTTACGCCCTTCATTTCCCCAAACACATTCAATCAAAGTTTAGAGATAGCCATTTTGTTCAGGGTAGTTGAAAGTTCTGGAAATTATGTATTTAAGGATGACAAACCCCCCAGAGTCCCCAGGGCGAAGGTTGTAAGTTATACCCTTGGGGCATATAAAGTTTTTAATTATAGAATTGTCGTAAAAATTTCAAAAGGGGCTCATTCAATTGTAAACTGAGAGGGCTAGTTCCCTTTTTAATAGTTGAAAGTGATTGGAGTATAACAGAACCCCCTCTCAAACCCACCATTCCCCCCAGCACATCTAATCAATATTTTCAGATAGTCATGTTGCTCAACGTTGCAGAAAGTTCTGGAAATTAGGTCTTTGATGATGACAACCCCACCCCCCCAACCCCCAGGGCAAGCGTTGTAAGTTATGCCCTGGGGGCATATAAGGTTTTCATTGAAAGCGATGTTGTATAAAATTCAAAAGGGGCTCATTCAGTTGTAAATTGAGAGGGCTAGTGCCCTTTTTAATAGTTGAAAGTGATTGGACGGTAACTAACCCCTCTCTCATGCCCACCATTCCCCCAAACATATCCAATCAAAATTTTCCGATAGCCATTTTGTTCAACGTAGTAGAAAGTTCTGGAAATTAGGTCTGTTAGGATAACACCCCCCCCCCAGCCCTCAGGGCGAGGGTTGCAAGTTATCCCCTGGGGGTATATAAGGTTTTTTTTAAAGCGTTGTCGTAGAAACTTCAAAAGGGCTCATTTGATTGGAAATTGAAAGGGCTAGTGCCTTTTTTAATAGTTGAAAGTGATTGGAGAAAGACTAACGCCCCTCTCACGCCTACCATTTTCCCAAACACATCCACTCAAAATTTTGATATAGCCATTTTGTTTAACGTAGTTGAAAGTTCTGGAAATTATGTCTTAGAGGATGACAACCACCCTCGCATTCCTTAGGGTAAGAGTTGTAATTTATGCCCTGGGGGCATATAAGGTGTTTATAGGAAGTGTTGTCGTAGAAACTCAAGTAGGGCTAATTTTTTTTTTTTTTTTTTGTAATAGAAACTTCAAAAGGGACCATTTGACTAGACATTGATAGGAATTGTACCGCTTTTTATAGTTTCAAGTGATGGGAGGGCGAATGCCTCCCCTCTTACGTCCATAATTTCTTCAGAAATATCCAATGAGAACTTTGATATAGCTATGTTTCTTGACGTAGTTGAAATTTCTGTAAATTCCGTCTTAGAGGATGACAACCACCCTAACAGACCTTAGGGCAAGGGTTTTAATTTATGCCCTGGGGCATATAAGGTGTTTATAAAAAGCGTTGTCGTTTCCAAAAGGGCTCATTCGATTGGAAATCAAAGGTGCTAGTGCCCGTTTTAACAGTCGACAGTAATGCGAAGGCTTGAAATTTTTATAACGAATACTGATGTGGGTATAATATATTATTTGCTGTTGTTGTTGTTGCTGTTTAGGCCAGGAAAGTTCGTATCGAAGAAGCTGTCGTAGGAACTTCGAAAAGGTCTCATTCGATTGAAAATAGAAAGGGCTGATGCCCTTTTTAATAGTCGAAAGTGATTGGAGGAAAACTAATCCCCCTCCCACGCCCACCCTCCCATTTGACTTTATGCTATAAACATACATAATATACATATTATAACATACATAATATATGTATATTATATACATAATATACATAATTTGCACTTTACTGAAAAAAATACAAATGAATGTGCATTATCAGATTAATATACATATACTGATATTTTGTAATCAAAATGTTAATATTATTTGATTCATTAAAGTTATAAAAGTAAAAACATTTTTATTTTTTTAAGTAAAGTTCAAATTATGTTCTGGCCTTGGGAAGGCATAGGGGTTTTGAGCCCAACTTATGTTAATTTCTGCTCGTTTTGAGTTTGACTCGGTTATTTATTGTAATTTCTGTTCGTTTTGTGTTTCATTTATTTATCGATGCTGATTTGCGGTAGTTTCATGCTTGGTAGACTATTTGATTTTATTTTTGCTCATTTTTTGTTTAATGGAGTTCTTTACTTTTCTTCGAAAAACTTATTTTGTGGAAAAAATTTTTAACTTAATTTTCAAATAAAAATCAGATTGTCCAAAGTACTGCCTCTGATTGTATATTTTCGTTATATTGCTATACTATAACTTTATCTGTATTACTATACTATACTATAACTATTACTATAACTTAATTTATTGTACTTTATTTATTGTATAATAACAATAATTTAATGTACTAATTTATATGCTTTTTTCCATCTTATTTTTAATCTAGACTTAAACCCATCGGCTATATCATAGTACTGTTATTCTTTTTTCCCAATTGTGCATTGCAGTCAGAATTGCCAACTTGCACACTTTCATGTGAAATGTACTCTTTTTTACCTCAGAGAGGATGCAAAAGAGTGAAAATCACTCTTTTTGGGTGTTAATTTCCATTCTCTTTAAACGTGAGTAGTTTGTACATTCGTCAAAAGACCGTTTAACCCAAGGAACAGGGTTGCCAACTTGTACTTTTTCGCGTGAAATGCACTCTTTTTTTTATCTCAGAGAGGATGCAAAAGAGTGAAAATCACTCTTTTTGGGTGTCAATTTTCATTCTCTTTAAACGTGAGTAGTTTGCACATTCGTCAAAAGACCGTTTAACCCAAGGAACAGGGTTGCCAACTTGCACTTTTTCGCGTGAAATACACTCTTTTTTATCTCAGAGGGGGCGCATAAGAGGAGATGCACAAATATTTTTAATTCCACTCTTTTTGAGAAAAAATTACTTTTTTTGGCCTTGATTTGCACTCTTCTTAGACGTCGGCAGGTGGCAACCCTGATTGTAGTGAACAATAAAAGAACACAAAACAACATATGGAAACAGAAAAGACATTTTGATAAATTGTCGCATTAGTTATTCAGAATTCTGTATTTAAGTGACAAAAATAAAAATTATTACCATACGTGGCAAAAAAAGAAATTAGTGGTCGTTAGTTGCTATATACATGTCACACTTAGATAAATTATGTAGCATTTGAGTCGTTCAATGGCCTAATGGGTCAAATCACCTGTTTGTATTTTTTCACGCTTTTTTTCACAGGCCTTGATTTATTTTTAGCTTTAAATAAAATGAAACTAATATATAATAAAGGGCGAAACTCTTAATTAAGGGATAAAAAAATCATGAAATAGTAATTAATTTTTTATTCATTAGTACGAACTTTAAAAATTCAATAATAAATATTTGATATTAAAAATATAATTCTAATTACTTAGCTTTTTTGAGGGGGGGGGGAGGGGAGAGGTTGGGAGGGCGTGAAGGTAGTACGTCAATGGAAATTTGTCTCCTGATTTCTTGTATTTAAACTATTGACTTCTGTTACGTTAGGTTTAAAAGTAAATTGTTCACTGACACCCTCTTTAAACGGAGGCTCTATCTTGTCATCTAGATTACTTTACTGAAGCTCCTGTGCCCCGAATTAGCAATAGGCATCGAGTTTTTAGATACTTTTAATTTTTTTGAGAATTAAAATTAGTATCTTTAGTTCCAAAGAGGCTCAAATGTAAAACACAAATGTTAAAGTAAAATGTCAAATGTCCTGCCCAAATGTAAAGGCTTTGCCACCTTCATTGGAAATTTGTTTTACACTTGGGCAAGATTAAAAAAGGAAATTTACATCAAGACTTTGAATGAACTTTGTCAATGAACTCTCTCTGAAAATAATCTAGGGAATAATCCGGAAGTTCATTATTTTGTGAAAGACCGAAAAGCTATTTATTTTGTTGTGTATAAATATGCTAGTTTCAATTTTATTATTTTAGTATTTCTACTGGAGACGGTCGCTGTATATGTGATCGAAATATCTGGACTTTTTTTACCTTTTTTTTCACTATCTAAATAAATGGATGTATCCCCATTTGAAAGTTTATTTGAATATATGTATTCCGTTTCAACCAAAATACAAATTGCAATTGCGAAAAAAAAAATTTGAGAATTTTGAAATTCAGCCTGAAACCAAACAAAAAACAAATGGTCGGTTTACTTGCACTAGATCTATAGAAATATGTTGTACAGGCCGTGAGGCAATAATTTTTGTTCGTTTTAAGCTTCAATGTTTCTCTTTACTTCCATCAGGAAAACTGAGTTTTTTGTTAATTTCGTGAGAAACGTTGTAACCTATTGGCCTAAGGATAAGGTTATCCTAACGACACCCCTAGCCAATAAAAGGGAAAACTATTAAACTAAATTACGAAATTTCTTTCATCTTCTTAATAAGGCAGAGGATTTGTTAGTAGATCTAGCCAAGGGGTTAGGCAGTAAACCTTTACAGGTACTTTCGCATTATCCGGGCCTCTCGGCTTAATCACTAGGCCAGATTTTTAGCACTAAGATCTTACATCTAAGATCTCACATCTTTCTGCAAAGATTATCGTTTTTTAGCTCATATTTGTTCTAAGATCTTACAGCTCACTGATATTAGCCAAAAGTGCGAAGACCGTCACTGTTCTGCTATATAGAACAATGATGAGAAAACTTTGATGATCTACTCATTATTGTTCTCAGACCACTGATCAGAGCAGAATGATGAAAGACGTTTGCACAAAAACGACCAAAGATGTAAGATCTTTGTTCAAAGATTTCACTTTTAAGCGTTTTCTGACAAAAGATGTAAGATCTTAGCACATTGATGAGTGAAAAAACTCCCCTATTATAGAGAAGGCAATGATAAAACCCGTTTTTGACATGATAACCGCTGTAGACTAGGCAATGATAGCGTGGTTTGCATTGCGTATAAGATATTAAACTGTGGTTTTTTGGATTTTAGGGGGGGGATACCTAGGTTAGGTTATCTTAAGTTAGGTTAGATATTTAATATTAGCAATGCTTTACCCCCCCACCCCTAATGTGCAAATATATAGCCCAAATTTGTTTCTAAACTATTATATATTCATCCTATTTTATTTTATTTCATTAGGATTAACAGAACTTGACTTTTTAGAGAGGCCCGGATAATGCGAAAGTACCCATTTACCCCTTTAAATTTACACCCTAATGATAAAGACAGGCCAAAGGCCGGCAAGCAGTGGTGAAAACCCAGGAACAGACTACAAGGACGCATGGAACATTAACAAGTGTTTATTTTTACTTCATGTGTTAATTTTTTTTTGTTTTTTTGTTTTTTTTTAGCACTAAGGAAGGCTTGGGGGAGGTCCTTGCCGAAATATCCAGTTTTGTCTTTTCGTATCGTTTTTTCCTCTGGCTGAAAGCCCCCCCCCCCCCGTTTCCTTGTTATTTTTTAATTATATTTTTATATTTTCTCGTTTTTTTTTCAAGTGACAGAAAGAGGTAGCTTTCGCCTCACCCTATACACAGGAAATTGTTTTGAGGATGAGAATTAAGAAAAAAAGTAAAACAAAAAAGGCTGATTATACGAAAACAAATGGATATTATGCGATAAATTTCGAAAATTCTAATTCTTATGGGCTCTCCCCATATGTACATACCTGATATCATCAAAAATCAGGCATGAACGCAGAATATGTTCGAAGGCCAATACAAAAACGACATTTATCTGATAAAGAATGGCATAAGAAGTCTCCAGAGATTCATAAATTTTATGTTTTCTGGGGTGGGGCGGGCCCTGATGCTCCCTCACTGTGTAAGTGTTTGTCAAGACTTATGTGAAAGTTCTTCCATTGAAGGTTGAAAATAATTAAAAGTTCAAATAGGGATTAAATCCTTTTAATAGACAGTGTTTCACAAACAGTGATAAAATTTCACAAAAATATTAAATATTTCGGTCACATATACAGTGACCTTCATCAGCAGTAAAATAGTTTTACAACTGTTGACGGTCACTGCATATGTGACCGAAAAATTTAGTATTTCTTGTGAAATTTTATCACTGTTTATGAAATCCTGTCTATTAAAAGGATTTTATCCCTGTTTGAACTTTTATTTATCGTCGTGGAGAGGCAGTCTGGTCTCCAAAATTATCTAGGCTGAAAATAATTTAATCACGTTTGATTAAAATAAAAAAAAATTAAGAAACCAAGAAACGAGGACAGGCACGTACGCAGGGGGGGCCTCCAGGCCCGTCCCTCCCCCTCGAAATCTCACGATTTTTCTATTTTCTAATAATATTCTTATACTTCTCGCATAATGAGGGATTTGAAGGATTTGCCCCCCCCCCCCGAAACAGATTCCTGCGTTAGTGCCTGAACGAGGGTAATTTTCAGTCAAATGTAAAAGAAAAAGCGAAAGTGAAAAGACTTAGCGGATGTTTCGGCAAGGACCTATGCCAACCCGTCATCAGGGGTTAACATAGAATTAAACAATAAGTAAAACAATAGGGAAATTTTTATATAAGACAGTGGATACGTTCCACTGTCTTATATAAACCTTTCCCTATTGTCCTACTTGTTGTTTATGATGGAAAGGCAGTGTGGTCTTCGTCGCTATTTGGGTGAACATAGAAAAAAAAAAGAACAACATTTTGAAGTTAACTACACCAAGATTGAGGTGGCCTTGCTTATGCTTTCTTTCTATTAGCTGAAAATCGCCCTTGTTTCATGATTCCTTAATTATTTTATATTACTTCTTTTTTTTAACGTCATGTATATCCAGTGTGGTCTTAGAGCATATAAAAAGTAATTATAAAATAAAATACACCATGAAACAAGATGAATTATAATAATTGATGTCAGAAAACGGCCCATTGAAAAAAGACTAAAAAAAATCCTAGTCTGGGATAAATTCTGAAAATTTTATCTCATATCGGATTTGTGTATCCTCTGATATTAAAGTAAAGATTTACTTACTACGCCGCCTCGTTCCCAATGCTTGCGACTTAACGCACAACTTAAGGATATATTCCCAAATAGCTCTGGACAGGAAGAAGCAGTGATGCTTATTATTACATTTCCAACTTTTTCTTCTTTAAACATTTTCATTGACGTCATCGACCTTGATTGACTTCCTACCGTTGTGTATTCTCTCGTATGTTTAGGTTCAAGAGGTGTCACTTTTATTCTTCTTATTCTTTTCTTGAGTAAACGACTCGGCGCTATTGACGTATGTTCTAGTGCCGTATTCCTAGTTTCCTTTCGGTTTCCTGCAGGATTATGTGTGGTGGCAGTTGGTTCTGCTCTGATTTCTGAAAGCGCTGAATTTCCAATTTTCCTTTTCCTTGTATATATACTACGAAATGGCTTCACATTTTGTATATCACTTTTCTGTAAATCTGAGTTGACCTTGAACAACCGACTAGGAGCTATTGATGTATTTTCTGACTCTCTTTCCTGATTTTCCTGTCTGCTAATATATCTATTTTTTGCAGATTCTGCTCTAACAGTTGAAACAGGAAAACTTTCAATTTTCCTTTTACTATGATAAATATTTCGAAGTGGCTTTTCAACGTTTTTTGAACCACTTCCAGTTACTCTGTGATGTAAAGCATCTTCGATTATTATTATTGGTCTCTTTGTGATTTTTGTGATTGGTGATTGTGATTGTGATTGGTCTCTTTGTATTATTGGTCTCTTTGTGATTGAAAAATTAGTTTCTGGATTCAGGTCAAAGGGGTCATTTTCCGTATTTTCAAATTCGGTTTCCTGTCTGCTAATTACAGGGAAGTACGCGCTGGCTGCAGCCTCGGCGTTGGCTATAAAAGATGGAGAATTTTCAATTTTATTTTTTCTACCGTACATATTTTGGAATGATTTTTTAACATTTCTTATATCAATTTCTGCTATATCTGAATTGAAACTATCTTCGACAATTACATGTTCTGTACTTGAGAGGACCTTACTGGCTTTAGTTGTTACCCCGAGCAAGTTGTTTCTGTAATTTTGAACTATCGGTGTAGAATTTACATAGATATTATTATTTAACGTATCTATCAATTTTTTAAACTTTTCATTTTCTGATAAATTTTGCGAGTTTTCTTTTTCAGTTTTCTCCACAGGAATATGAACCTTACGTTCTGGGTTCTGATTAAGAACGGTTATGTGAACAACCACAGGAGGTTGATTATAACCGTGAGTGTGAGTTTGCGGTTGCTGATTAACGAGTTGCGGGATGTACCCTGGCGGAGCTGTATCACTTCGAAAAGGTGAAGATAAAATATTCACTTCTGGTGTATTTCCGGGTTTCACTAATTCAGGCACTACAGTAGAGACAGTTTGGGTAGATTTACTCACTGGAACCTCTTGGTAGTTCATTGTTGTGGTTGCTACAGTTTCTAGTTTTAATACACTTTTTTCAGTTGATTCAAAGTCACTATGAAGTTCAGGGCTTTGTAATGTCACATCCGGGTTAAAATATTGAGAGTTAATTAAGGGGGGCCTTACTAAGTCAACTGGTAGAGGTTCGTTCGGTGGAATGTAGTGGTGTGAAATTAGAGGTGGTAGAAAAGGTGATTCTTGGAGTATATCTTCTTTTCCATGGGAGGCTTTAATGCTGGTAACCTCAGCTGTTCCGTTAGTAAACACTCTAGAGGCTGGAATTTCTTGCATATGTATATTTTCTTGAACCCCTTCTGGTGACACGGCTACCTTCTCTAAAGATGAGTTGTATTTCTGAAGGCCTTGATAAAATTTTGCTATATCTAAAATCGTTTCCGGGATGTAGTGGTATGAAATTAGAGGCTGTGGAATGGAAGCACTTATTAAAGGTTCTGCAAGTACACCCTCTGTTCCATGGGAGACTTTATTGTTGGTGACTTTAGCTGGAGTTTCTTCAGTATATATGTTTTCTTGTACTACTTGTTTTTCTGGTAACGAAGCTGTCTTCTCTAACGATAAATTATATTTTTGAAGGATTTCATAAAATTTTGCTATATTTGGAATTGTTTCTTGATTGAATTTGTCTGAAATCAGATTTGGCTGAAGAGATGAAATAAACAGGGGCAATTGAGGTACACTCTCTTTTCCATGAGACACTGTGATGCTGGTAACCTCAGCTGTTCCGTTAGTGAACGCTCTTGAGGCTGAAACTTCTTCATCATTCTTTTTTTCTTGCACAACTTGTTTTTCTGTTAACATAGCCGCCTCCGCTAAAGATAAATTGTATTTTTGAAGAATGTCATAAAATTTTGCTATCTCTGAGATTGCTCCTTGATTGTAATTGTTTGGTAGAGGGGGTGAAAGAAAGCCGCTAAAATGGGGATCTTGAAGCACACCCTCTTTTCCATGAGAAACTCCAATGTTGGTGACGTCAGCTGGAGTTTTTTGAGGATAAATATTTTCTGGCAACACTTGTTTCTCAGGTAGTACAAAAGGTAAATTGTATTTTTGAAGAGTTTCATAAAATTTGGCTATCTCCAAAATCGTTTCTGGGGAAGCAGGAATTTCTTCTCCTTCTTTATAAAATGTTGGTGGTTCAATAATTCGAATTGGGGATTGGAATGTCGGAGTTTCATGAAAATACGCTTCATTAACCTGTACAATAGGGGCAAAGCCACCTCTCATAAACACTGGCTCTTCATGGTGATGATTGAGCGGTTCGGAAGGTTGAAAAACTGTTAATGATTCAGAGGGGTGTGGCACTTCAAGTTTTTCATGAGTGTTAAGTGAAACCCCTTTTATAAATTCATTAAGATGCTCGCCTGGAAAATTAGTTTTTGATATTTTTTTAACATTCTCTCGAAAAAGAGGCTTGTCATAAAGGATTTCGTTCGACTTCCCGTGAGTACTTATGCCCTTATTCTTGATATCATTTTGTTCCGCTCTGGGAAATAAAACTCTCCCGCCTCTGTTTTTCGAGTCAGTTCCTTGTGTCTCTCGGAAAAACCGAGATTCCCCAGGAAAACGGAAAGATGATCCTGAACATAAAACTATGTGAAAGCACAAACACAACCAAAGTACATCCATATTCTATCCCTAAACTGACTATGGAACGACTGAACTGATTATGGTGGAGAATGGTTAAGTTGGTGTCCCTCAAACGAAGGTGAAAGCGAACTTAATTCTTATATCATCTTCTCCATATTCGTTTGTATTTTCTCTGCGGCTGATTCATAAAAACAGGATAGGTGCTGATCTGAAGGTCAAATTACTTTTTTTTATATAAACTTGAATATGACGCAGTTTGCTGACAACACAGTAGGATAAAGATAACGTAATATCTGATATTTATTGGAAATGATAGTTATAAACAGGGAGGGTTAACCGAGAGTTGAGTTTTCTCCTCGGAGTGTTCATGAAAGACCTTTATCCCCAAGAAGAACAAAAAAAAACTGTAGATATAGACAGTGGCGTCGTTGGGGGGTAGTTACCCCCTCCGAATAACTTGGAGAAAAGATTATTGGTATTTGTGTCTTATAGCTACGACACTCAAGTTCTGTCGAGAAGTGAAGTTTGGTTAATGCTAATGAAATAAAACAAAATATCATGAAAACGTAATACTTTATTAACAAAATTATGAAAACTACTTCAACGAATTATGGAATCGTGGCCGTCCAGACCGCACTATACTAAGCACGTAACCAAACCTAACCTAACCAAAATACCAACTAAATATTTAATTAAAAATAGCTACAATGGAGTTTCCCACCAAGCCGAAGCTAATATTGTCTGGTATAAAGACCATGAAAACCGATTATTGTCTCATGTTTGTAATACAAGATCTTGAATGTGGTGGTTATAATACAAAAGTACCATATTATTATATAGCAAAGGGCCCCTTGACTCTCCAGATGTAGACCCCTCTTGTCTCATCAATAAAAATGCTGGAGCTTCGCCCCTGGATATAGAGGTTGTAACCAAAAATACATTTTTAATAATTATCCTCTGTGATGCATCCCTGGGCAACCTCAGCCAAGGGTGGATCCAGGATTTTTTTCGGGGGGGGGGTTACTAATTTTTGACTTTTTTGGGGAGATTTTACTAATTTTTGACTCAGTTTTCGACTAATTATACTGATTTTTACCTAGATTTTACTAATTTTCGACTCGGCCAAAAATTTCGGGGGGGGGGGGTTAAACAGGGTAACCCCCCCCCTGGATACGGCCTTGGCCTCAGCAACCATTCCGCTAAATATTAAATCTTATGGTATTCCTAAACCTTCTTAGTATGAAAACCATAGAATGATTTTCTTTTTACTAAAAGAAAAAGTACAAAGAGTTTTAATACTTCTTGAGGGGGACAAGGTGCTCACCCCATCCCCCAGAAATTATCTTCTTCGGGGGCAATTTTTATTCAAATTTCTAAATTGATTTTTGATTTCTATAGTTCCCCTCACCCCCAGAAAAAATCCTTGTGTACGTGCCTGGCTCGCAGAAGATGTAGTTTGAATTACTAACTGCAAAAAGGGAGTATATAAAGAAATTATATTGTTGTAGAACGAATTGTACTAAATAAGAAGTCCTAAAAAAAATCCTAGGTACTCAGTGATTACTATCGATGCTACCAGTGTGGCAATCCTCCCCCCCCCTGAATTTCAAAAAGATGTAGCATTCCATCTGTCTAATGTCATTAACTGATAAACCTCTCATTTTAAATTAGGCATTTGCATATGTTCGACTCATTTCCCCGACATTTCTTCTTTAGAACGTAAACAATCTTGATATAAATATCCGTGAGATCTTGGACTCAGTTATCTTAAAATTTTGAAATTTGTCGGGATGATTGGAGGTTCTCAAGGCACCATCCCTCCCTTTCTAGCCTGACATCGTGGCAACATATGATGGCAACATGACATCGTGGCAACATACGATGTGAGAATGTAAGTCAAATACTTATTCTAATCAGAAAGAGCGAAATGTACAAAACAATGGAGGGTGTAAGAAAAAGTGGTTCTATCACTCTTCCATAAGAAAAAGGCTGAGATGGCTAGGACACGTGTTGCCGATGATGGATGACGAATTGCAAAAGATCGTCCTTTTCGGTCGTCCATCTAAGGCCAAACGAAAAGCAGATCGTCCCTGAACGAAGTTGGAAGACAATATGAAAGAATTTAAGGGAAATTGAAACTTCTTGAGAGGGGGTAATGTAGGAAGCTTTGAATATATTGAGGTGGGGAGAGAGCTTGTGAGTAGTAAGAGAGGTGCTGATTTCACACCTACGCCTGAGGCATAGATATGTGTGTAGGTTTTCAAGTAATTGGGTTACCAGGGTCATTTGCAAAGAGGTACCATTTCTATAGAAGCTATAGTAATTTGAAATATCATATGGAATTTGCTTGAAGCTATATACTGTGTGTACGTGCCTGTAGCAAACAGGTGGGTTCTAATCAGGTTTGGTTCAAGTTTTTTCTTACACAATTAACTTAATTTCTATTTCATGATATACAAGTTTTTTTTTTAGGTTAGACCCGTGTTGGAAAAAAAGGTGTATCTTTTTATTTGACAATTATTTTTTTTTTATATTAAATTTTCATTTTCTTTACAATTCATATTAGTAAGAGAATTGAATTCAAAGAGAATAGTTTTTATTTGCAAGGATATTAGTAGAGGAAAAAAATGAGTGGTGCATTTACATTATTGGGGATTAATGATGGAGCTAACAACAGTGATGTAATTACTTCTTTAGTTTACGAGATTTGCGAATTTTTTGCGAAGAGGTATTAGCGTAAAGGTATTGCGATGGTTAAGAATGCCTCACGGGTAATTAAAGAATTGGGGTGCTTGCATCAACAATACAAAGAACATGCTCAGATACTTAATAGATTTGACGCTTACAAGAGACATTGCTAGAAGGTATTGAATAGCTTAATTGAAAGGTAACGATAGAATGACATTGGGACTTGACCTAGCTTTACCTCGCCGATGTGGTCTGTATAATACATAAGTAACGTTTGAAAAGTATTGTCAATTTAAAAAGAAATAGCTGAAGTGTTTTGAGGGGGATGAGGTGCATGGGGGGTTGAGTTGCACGAGGGTTCAGTTAAAGGGGCTACAGTTACACGGGGTTTTCGGTTATACAGGGGTTCAGTTACAAGGGGGGGTCAGTTGCACGGCCCCCGAGTTAAATGAGGATTGAGTTCCACAAGAGTAATAGTTTTCTTTACAATTCATATTAGTAAGAGAATTGAATTCAAAGAGAATAGTTTTTATTTGCAAGGATATTAGTAGAGGAAAAAAATGAGTGGTGCATTTACATTATTGGAGATTAATGATGGAGCTAACAACAGTGATGTAATTACTTTTTTAGTTTACGAGATTTGCGAATTTTTTTTGCGAAGAGGTATTAGCGTAAAGGTATTGCGATGGTTAAGAATGCCTCACGGGTAATTAGCGTGTTTATTTGTTTCTTTTTTCAGGGGTGACTGTATCGACCCAGAGGTCCTAGAATATTGAGAGAGGCCTCATTCAAATAGAAATTAAAAGTTCTAGTGTCCTTTTTAAGTGACCTAAGGATTTGGACGGCAACTAAGCCCCCTCCTAGGATCATTTTTTCCCAAAGTCACCGGATTAAAAGTTTGAAATTGCCATATTTATTCAAAAAAATCTAATAACTATGTCTTTGAGGATGATTTAATCCCTCACATGCCCGGGGGGGAGGACTGCAAGTTATGAGCTTTGCCCATTGTTTGCATATAGCATTGGTTATTGGGAAGTATACAGACGTTTTCAGTTTTTTTTTGTGGTCGATGGAGGGTTGGGGGAGGGAGTTACGTGGTAGGATCTCTCCATGGAGGAATTTTTCATGGGGAAGAGAAATTTTCTATGTGGGTGATGTCAGATTTCCCTGCACTATTTAAAAACGATAAGAAACTGAATTTTAAACTAAAATTTAAACTAGAAACTAGTTTAAATAAATAAAACTTTCAGTTGAAAGTTTTTCAGCTGAAAGTAAGGAGCAACTTTAAAACTTAAAAAGAACAGAAATTATTTCGTATATGAGGGGGTTCGCCTCTTCGTCAATACCTCACTCTTTAGGCTAAAGTTTGTTTATTGCTTTCAAAAGAGCTATTTATTCTAATTAAGTGACCTTTTTGATTCAGGGGTCATTTTTAAAGAATTGGAACAAAATTTGAACTTAGCGTGAAAGGCGAGGTGTTGAGGAGGAGGGAATCCCCCTCATATACGTAATAATTTTGGTTCATTTTAAGTTTTAGTGTTTCTCCTTACTTTCAGTTGAAATTTTTTTTTGAATATTTCTAATGCACTAAAACATAGAGCGCTACAAACATCAGAATCAACTTTAGAGGGACAATTTATCTGTAAAAGAGGGATTATTATTTCCTTTCTAAATTTTTCTTCTTTTTTTTTTAAGAAGGAAGTGGATTCATGCAATTACACTCCTCCCGAAAACCGACCAAGATGGAATCATACCACATCGCTGAAAGCTACCAAAAAACACGGTAAAAATATCACTTTACACATTGACAACGATTCGAGTGAAACAAGAAAACAGTTAAGGACACTTGTAAAAACACAGAAAAAGGACAAACATAGCCTTCTGTATAATGGTAGAGATGTGAGACGCTTTAGTCTATTAAATCACGCAATGAAATAACCTGTGATATCGTTATACCCCGTGATATCGTTATGCTAAGCATTCCAAAACACGAAAATGCTTCAGCGACCAAAGAGATTTTTTTTTAATGTTTCTGTCATTATAATTTAGAAATTAAAGGCTATTAAGTGTTTCACAAGTTCAAAACGATTAATAGGCGACTCGAATTTCATTTTAAGCAATTGTAACAATAGTAGATTTTCAACAGATGATAAATCTTCCATCAAATCATGAATAGAAAATACACTTTCAGATCCAGCATGCCAGGGAACACACTTTCATATTCAGCATGTAGGAGAACCCTAAATGGTCACCCCCTAAAAAGGTAAGTTAACCCTAAATGGCTATTGGTTAGTGAACTGTAATCTGTTTGAGTATGATAAAAGCTTGTGGAGTACTACATTACGTTATATAAAAAGACTGGGATTCTATGATAGAGTGATTACACCACTTAATAATACTGGTCAGGAACTGAGAAATGTCCAGGAGGAAGTCAGTGGAATTTGCAGCTTTTTCGGAGTTGAAGCACTCTATGAAAGGGGCAATGTACATACAGATAAAGTTTTAATTCAAAAGTGTGACCATAGGATTCCACTCTTCAATCTAGAAGAGTTTAAGTGTCCTAAATTTGAGGGGGATTATCACCGTCCTGAAGATGAGGTTACGTTCTTCACGGAGTGGATACCTAAGAACATACCTGATCGTGATAAATCCATAAGACATGTTAAAAACTATTCTATATCATGGGACCATCGTTTGTGGATGTTTAAGAGTGAACTCTAAGTACTATTTTTATGTAAACATTTGTTGTTGTTTTTTTTTTCTTTCTAAAAAAAAAAAAATCTTTTTTATAAATTCGAAATTTTTCAAATTTATTTATTTTTTTATTTTTTTACATAACTTAAAATGTCAAAATATGCTTACAGTTCTAACAATTGCGCTCTGTGATTGGTCAGAGACACGATGTGACTTCCCCACCGGTATTCTATGACCGGTTATTGACACTACCTAATCTATTGCATGTATTAAATCAGTATTTTGTACGCAGTGGAATGATAAACACATAAGTCATATCTTTAAAAAAAAAAGTGTATATGGATCATTTTAATAAAGCGTGTTTACGTAACAAGGTTATTTTAGCATTGAATGCTGACAAAGAGACTTATTTAAACTTTGAAGCACGTACAGGTGGTAGTACTATTGGACAAATTCTTTCAAAAATATGTTAATACGTTTAAGCAATAAATATCTTTAAGCTTAACCCGTCTTTATTCTTTAGAATAGTTTTATGCATTTCATTAAATTATGAAGAAATTGTAAGTAAGTAACAATGGCTTTCTTGAATTCACTTCCTGGACTCAATACAGATATTTAATTCAAGAAATCATAATAAAATCGCAAGTAAGTAATAAAGTCTTTATTGTTTTCACCTATTGGATACACAATACTGAAATTTCATTCAAGAAATTATGAAGGAGTTGTAAATAGGTAACACACTCATGTTATCTCATGGATACACAATGCAGAAATTTCATTTAAGAAATTATCAAAAATTTTAATTAAGTAGCAAATTCTTTCTTGAATTCCCCTCCTGGGTAAATAAAAAAGACAGTTCATTAAAGAAATTATGAAAAAATTTTAAGTAAGTAGCAAATTCTTTCTTGAATTCACCTGCTGGATAAACAAAAAGACATTTCATTCGAGAAATTATGACAAAATTCCAAGTAAGTAACAAACTCTTTATTGTTTTCATGACTTAGATACACGATGTAGAAATTTTATTCAAGAAATTATTAAAAAATTCTCATTAAGTAACAATTTCTTTATTGAAGTAAACTCTTGGATACACAATACGTAAATTTCATTTAATAAATTATGAAAAAAAAAAACAATTTATTTATTTAATTAAAATCTTTGATAAAAAAAACGTAAAATTAATTAAATAAATTATTAAAATATTTTTAATTAATTAAAAAAATATTTTTTTTTTAACATCTTTTATATACATTAAAGATACTTAATTCAAGAAATTATGAAAAACCCGCAAGTAAGTAACTTTTTTTTTTCTCTTTATCAAAAACAATTTTCACTTAGCTACATGATGTAGAAATTTAATTCAAGAAATTAGGAAAAAATTCTCAGTAAGTAACAATTTCCTTCTTGAAGTCAACTCATGGATACACAATATGGAAATTTCATTCAAGAATTTCATGACTTAGATACACGATGTAGAAATTTGATTCAAGAAATTATGAAAAAATTCTCAGTAAGTAGCAATTTCTTTCTTGAAGTCATCTCTTGGATACACAATACGGAAATTTCATTAAATAAATTATGAAAATATTTGTAAGTAAGTAACAAACTCTTTATTGATTTCACCTCTTGGATATACAGTACAGATTCTTCATTCAAGAAATTATGAAAAAATCGCAAGTAAGTAACTTTTTTTTTCTCTTTATCACAAACAATTTTCACTTAGCTAAACGATGTAGAAATTTAATTCAAGAAATTATTGAAAAATTCTCAGGAAGTTTCATTCAAGAAATTATGAAAAAATTGTAACTAAGTAGCAAATTCTTTCTTGAATTTACCTGTTGGACAAACAAAAAAAAGACATTTCGTTCAAGAAATTATGACAAAATTCTAAGTAAGTAACAAACTCTTTATTGTTTTCACGAGTTAGATATAGGAAGTAGAAATTAAATTCAAGAAATTATGAAAAAATTCTCAGTCTAAGTAGCAAATCCTTTCTTGAATTCACCTGTTGGATAATCAAAAAACATTTTTCACTTAGCTAAATGACGTAGAAATTTAATTCACGAAAGTATTGAAAAATGCTCAGTAAGTAACAATTTCTTTCTTGAAGTCAATTCTTGGATACGCAATACTGAAATTTCATTCAAGAAATTATGAAAAAATTTTAACTAAGTATCAAATTCTTTCTTGAATTTACCTGTTGGACAAACAAAAAAGACATTTCGTTCAAGAAATTATGACAAAATTCTAAGTAAGTAACAAACTATTTATTGTTTTCACGAGTTAGATATACGACGTAGAAATTAAATTAAGAAATTATGAAAAAATTCTCAGTCTAAGTAGTAAATTCTTTCTTGAATTCACCTGTTGGATAAACAAAAAAACATTTCGTTCAAGAAATTATGACAAAATTCTAAGTAAGTAAGTAACAAACTTTATTGTTTTCACGAGTTAGATATACGACGTAGAAATTAAATTCAAGAAATTATGAAAAAATCGCAAGTAAGTAGCTTTTTTTTTCTCTTTATCACAAACAATTTTCACTTATCTATGCGATGTAGAAATTTAATTCAAGAAATTATGAAAAAATTCTCAGTAAGTAACAATTTCTTTCTTGAAGTCAACTCTTGGATACACACAATACGGAAATTTCATTCAAGAAATTATAAAAAATATTTGTAAGTAAGTATCAAGCTCTTTATTGATTTCACCTCTTGAATATACAGTACAGATACTTCATTCAAGAAATGTGATTAAACACGTTTTGAAACTACATGCTATGTTGATACCTGTCCGTCGCACCTGTCAACCCGAGCAGTGAATCCACAAAGTCTAAAATACAGTGCAAAAAAGTTAGCAGTGTAAAAACTCCAAGTTTTCTACCAGACTGGTTTTTTAAGGGTCAATCGGGGGGGATTTTCGCATTCGACATAGCTTTATTTCATTTTTTTTAAGGTTCATTTAGACGAAGTTACGTGCGCGCACGTAACCTCGTCTAAAATTGTTACTTACTGAGAATTTTTCAATAGTTTCTTGAATTAAATTTCTACATCATTTAGCTAAGTGAAAATTGTTTGTGATAAAGAGAAAAAAAAAAGTTACTTACTTGCGATTTTTTCATAATTTCTTGAATGAAAAATCTGTACTGTATATTCAAGAGGTGAAATCAATAAAGAGCTTGTTACTTACTTACAAATATTTTTTATAATTTCTTGAATGAAATTTCCGTATTGTGTGCATGCAAGATTTTACGTCAATAAATAAGTTGATACTTACTGAGAATTTTTTCATAAATTCTATAAATAAATGTCTACATGGCGTATGTTAGTTAAATTTTTTTTTGATAAAGAGAAAAAAAAAAGATAATTACTTTTGGTTTTTTACTAGTTTATTGAATTTAATTTATACGTCGCATATCTAAATTGTGAAAACGATTAAGTGCTTTAATTACTTATAATTTTGTCATAATTTATTGAACGAAATGTTTTTTTGTTTATACAACAGGTGAATTCAACATAGAATTTGCTACTTAGACTGAGAATTTTTTCATAATTTCTTGAATTTAATTTCTATGTCGTATATCTAACTCGTGAAAACAATAAAGAGTTTGTTACTTACTTAGAATTTTGTCATAATTTCTTGAACGAAATGTCTTTTTGTTTGTCAAACAGGTAAATTCAAGAAGGAATTTGCTACTTAGTTGAAGTTTCTCCATAATTTTTAGAAGGTAATGTCTGTATTGCGTATCCGATAATTGACTTAAAGAAAGAGATCGTTACTGAGCATTATTCAACATTTTAGTGAATTAAAATATCTAGGTGGTTTCGCTATTTGACTAATGTTTTTTGATTCTAAAAAAGGTGAAGTCGAGAAAGACTTTGCTACTTAGACTGAAAATTTTTTCATAATTTCTTGAATTTAATTTCTACGTCATATATCTAACTTGAGAAAACAATAAAGAGTTTCTTACTTACTTAGAATTTTTCCATAATTTCTTGAACGAAATGTCTTTTTTTTGTTTGTCCAACAGGTAAATTCATAAAAGAATTTTCTACTTAGTTACAATTTTTTCATAATTTCTTGAATGAAACTTACTGAGAATTTTTCAATAATTTCTTGAATTAAATTTCTACATCATTTAGCTAAGTGAAAATTGTTTGTGATAAAGAGAAAAAAAAAAGTTACTTACTTGCGATTTTTTCATAATTTCTTGAATGAAAAATCTGTACTGTATATCCAAGAGTTTGTTACTTACTTACAAATATTTTCATAATTTCTTGAATGAAATTTCCGTATTGTGTATCCAAGAGATGACTTCAAGAAAGAAATTGTTACTTACTGAGAATTTTTTCATAATTTCTTGAATCAAATTTCTACATCGTGTATCTAAGTCATGAAATTCTTGAATGAAATTTCCGTATTGTGTATCCATGAGTTGACTTCAAGAAAGAAATATTTACTTACTGAGAATTTTTTCCTAATTTCTTGAATTAAATTTATACATCGTGTAGCTAAGTGAAAATTGTTTTTGATAAAGAGAAAAAAAAGTTACTTACTTGTGGTTTTTTTATAATTTCTTGAATGAAGTATCTGTACTGTATATCAAAGATGTTAAAACAAAAAGATTTTTTTAATTACTTAATAATATTTTATTAATTTATTGAATTAAATTTACTTATTGTTTATCCAATATTTGACTTAAATAAAGAAATTTTTTTTTTTTTCATAATTTATTAAATGAAATTTCCGTATTGTGTATCCAAGATTTGACTTCAAGAAAGAAATTGTTACTTACTGGGAATTTTTTCCTAATTTCTTGAATTAAATTTCTACATCGTGTATCTAAGTCATGAAAACAATAAAGAGTTTGTTACTTACTTGGAATTTTGTTATAATTTCTCGAACAAAATGTCTTTTTGTTTATCCAGCAGGTGAATTCAAGAAAGAATTTGCTACTTACTTAAAATTTTATCATAATTTATTTAATGAAATGTCTTTTTTATTTAAAAATGATGATAATTAAATAAATAATTTGATTCTTAATTAAAATAATTTATAAAATATTAAATGAAATTTATGAATTGTTTATCAATTAGTTAACATTAGTGTGTTACATATTTACAATTCCTTCATAATTTCTTGAATGAAATTTCAGTATTGTGTATCCAATAGGTGAAAACAATAAAGACTTTATTACTTACTTGCGATTTTATTATGATTTCTTGAATTAAATATCTGTATTGAGTCCAGGAAGTGAATTCAAAAAAGCTATTGTTACTTACTTACAATTTCTTCATAATTTAATGAAATGCATAAAACTATTCTAAAGAATAAAGACGGGTTAAGCTTAAAGATATTTATTGCTTAAACGTATTAACATATTTTTGAAAGAATTTTTCCAATAGTGCTACCACCTGTACTTGTTTCAAAGTTTAAATACTTCTCTTTGTCAGCATTCAATGCTACAATAACCTTGTTATGTAAACACACTTTATTAAAATGCTCCATCTTCACTTTTTTTTTAAAAGATATGACTTATATGTTTATCATTCCACTGCGTAAAAAATACTGATTTAATACATGCAATAGATTAGGTAGTGTCAATAACCGGTCATAGAATACCGATGGGGAAGTCACATCATGTCTCTGACCAATCACAGAGCGCAATTTTTAGAAGTGCATTAATATTTTAATTTTTAAGTTATGTAAAAAAAAAAAAAAATAAATAAATATTAAAAATTTCTAATTTTTAAAAAATATTTTTTTTTTTTTTTTAAAGAAAAAACAACAAAAAAAAATTTTTACATAAAAATATTACTTAGATTTCACTCTTAAAAATCCAAAAACGATGGTCCCGTGATATAGAATAGTTATTAATATGTCTTATGGATTTATCACGATCAGGTATGTTCTTAGGTATCCACTGTGCGAAGAACCTAAGCTTGTCTTCAGGACGGTGATAACCCCCTCAAATTTAGGACACTTAAACTCTTCTAGATTGAAAAGTGGAATCCTAGGGTCACACTTTTGAATTAAAACTTTATCTGTAGGTACATTGCCCTTTACGTAGAGTGCTTCAACTCCGAAAAGCTGCAAATTCCACTGACTTCCTCCTGGACATTTCTCAGTTCCTGACCAGTATTATTATGTGGTGTAATTACTCTGTCATAAAATCTCAGTCTGTTCATATAACGTAATGTAGTATTCCACAAGCTTTTATCACACTCAAACACATTATAGTTCACTAACCAATACACATTTAGGGTTAACTTACCTTTTTAGGGGGTGACCATTTAGGGTTCTCCTACATGCTGAATATGAAAGTGTGTTCCCTGGCATGCTGGATCTGAAAGTGTATTTTCTACTCATGATTTGATGGAAGATTTATCATCTGTTGAAAATCTACTATTGTTACAATTGCTTAAAGTGAAATTCGAGTCGCCTATTAACCGTTTTGAACTTGTGAAACATTTAATAGCCTTTAATTTCTAAATTATAATGTACAGAAACATTAAAAAAAAAATCTCTTTGGTCGCTGAAGCATTTTCTTGTTTTGGAATGCTTAGCATAACGATACCACGGGGTATAACGATATCACAGGGTATTTCATTGCGTGATTTAATTGACTAAAGCGTCTTACATCTCTACCATTATACAGAAAGCTATGTTTGTCCTTTTTCTGTGTTTTTACAAGTGTCCTTAACTGTTTTCTTTTTTCACTCGAATCGTTGTCAATGTTTAAAGGTATATTTTTACCGTTTTTTTTGGTATATTGCATCTTTTTTGTATCGTTCCATATCTGTCGTTTTTAGGGGGGATATTAATTTAATTAATCCACTTACTCCTTAAAAAAAAAAAAAAAAAAAAAAAAGAAAAATTTATTAAGGAAAAAAAAACCCCAATTTTAAAGATAAATTTTCCCTCTAAAGTTGATTCTTATTTTTTTTACGCTCTATTTTTTAGTGCATTAGAAATATTCAAAAAAATTTCAACTAAAAGTAAGGAGAAACACTAAAACTTAAAATGAACCAAAATTATTACGTATATGAGGGGGGTTCCCTCCTCCTCAACACCTCGCCTTTCATGCTAAGTTCAAATTTTGTTCCAATTCTTTAAAAATGACCCCTGAATCAAAAAGGTCGCTTAATTAGAATAAATAGCTCTTTTGAAAGCAATAAACACACTTTAGCCTAAAGAGAGAGGTATTGACGAAGGGGCGAACCACCTCATATCCTTAATAAGTTATGATATTTGTAGGTATTAAAGTACCTCCTTACTTTCAGTTGAAAAAATTTCAATTGAAAGCTTTATTAATTTAAACTCATATCTAGTTTATATTTTCGTTTAAAATCTAGTTTCTGATCGTTTTGGAATAGTGCTGGGAAATCTGAAATCCCCCACATCGAACATTTCTCTTCCCCCCTGACCACTTCCTCCATGGAGAGATCCTACCACTTAACTCCCTCCCGCCACCCCTCCCTCGACCACAAAAAAAACATAAAACGTCTGTATGCTTCCCAATAACCAATGCTATATGCAAACAATGGGCAAAGCTCATAACATGCAGTCCTCCCCCCCCGGGCATGTGAGGGATTAAATCATCCTCAAAGACATAGTTATTAGATTTTTTTGAATAAATATGGCAATTTCAAACTTTTAATCCGGTGAATTTGGGAAAAAATTATCCTAGGAGGGGGCTTAGTTGCCGTCCAAATCCTTAGGTCACTTAAAAAGGACACTAGAACTTTTAATTTCTATTTGAATGAGGCCTCTCTCAATATTCTAGGACCTCTGGGTCGATACAGTCACCCCTGAAAAAAAAACAAATAAACACGCTAATTACCCGTGAGGCATTCTTAACCATCGCAATACCTTTACGCTAATACCTCTTCGCAAAAAAAATTCGCAAATCTCGTAAACTAAAAAAGTAATTACATCACTGTTGTTAGCTCCATCATTAATCTCCAATAATGTAAATGCACCACTAATTTTTTTCCTCTACTAATATCCTTGCAAATAAAAACTATTGTCTTTGAATTCAATTCTCTTACTAATATGAATTGTAAAGAAAACTATTACTCTTGTGGAACTCAATCCTCATTTAACTCAACCCCCCTGCAACTGAACCCCCCCTTGTAACTGAACCCCTGTATAACCGAAACCCCCGTGTAACTGTAGCCCCTTTAACTGAACCCTCGTGCAACTCAACCCCCCATGCAACTCGTCCCCCTCAAAACACTTCAGCTATTTCTTTTGAAATTGACACTACTTTTCAAACGTTACTTATGTATTATACAGACCACATCGGCGAGGTAAAGCTAGGTCAAGTCACAATGTCATTCTATCGTTACTTTTCAATTAAGCTATTGAATACCTTCTAGCAATGTCTCTTGTAAGCGTCAAATCTATTAAGTATCTGAGCATGTTCTGTGTATTGTTGATGCAAGCACCCCAATTCTTTAATTATCCCGTGAGGCATTCTTAACCATTGCAACATCTTTACACTAAGAACTCTTCGCAAAAAAATTCGCAAATCTCGTAAACTAAAGAAGTAATTACATCACTGTTGGTAGATCCATCATTAATCTCCAATAATGTAAATGCACCCCTCATTTTTTTCCTCTACTAATATCCTTGCAAATAAAAACTATTCTCTTTGAATTCAATTCTCTTACTAATATGAATTGTAAAGAAAATGAAACTTGAATATATACAAAAAATAATTGGCATCTAAAAAGATACACCGGTTTTTCCGACACGGATCTAACCTAAAAAAAAAACTTGTATATCATGAAATAGAAATTCAGTTAATTGTGTCAGAAAAAACTTGAACCAGAACAGATTATACCCAACCTGTTTGGTACGGGCGCGTACGCAAAATATATACCTTCAAGCAAATTCCATATGATATTTCAAATTACTATAGCTTCTATAGAAATGGTACCTCTTTGCAAATGACCCTGGTAACCCAATTACTTGAAAACCTACACACATATCTATGCCTCAGGCGTAGGTGTGAAATCAGCACCTCTCTTACTACTCTTGTGCAGCTCTGATGACCTCAGTTTGATCAGTTGGTGCTGCAGTGATGGCTCAGTTGAAGCTCAGATGACTCAGTTGATGGCTCAATGATGGCTCATTTGGTGCTGTAATGAGTTGTTAGTGAAAGTAGTAGTAATTTTGATACAAAACTGGCTGAAATCAGTGGCGTAATTTTGTCAAAATCCTGGGGGTGGAGGGGGGCAAGGCTGGACCCAATTTTTCCAAAATCAAGTTAAAATGAAAGTAAGAAACTAAAAAATAAGTCATTTGGTACCATAATGGTACTATTTAGTATTATAAAAGTACTATAAAGGTATTTTATCGAACTATAAAAAAAATATTTACTAAAAAAATCATATCTTTTGATGCTTTGTTTCTGTTGATGCTTGAATTATGCAGTTTATCTTATTTTGACAAGATTTTGGAAGAAATTAAATTTCAGCAGGGGGGTGGGGCAACTAGGGTCTGGGGGCAAACTGAGGTCTGGGAGGGGCAATGACCCCCTGTCTCATGGGAAATTACACCCCTGGCTAAATGGCCCACACATTAAAAATTATCATGAATTGAAAAAAACAAACGATTTTTTCCAATTTATGGAAAATTTAAGAAAAAGCTCAAAATGAACCCAAGTTTACCATGTATGTGAGGGAGCCAGGGACGTACGCAGGGGGGGCCTCCGGGCCCGCCCCTCCCCCAAAATCTCACGATTTTTTTCATTTTCCCATAATTTTCTTATTTTTCTCACAGAATAATGGATTTGAAGGATTTGGCCCCCCCGAAACAAATTGGCCCCCCCGAAACAAATTCCTGCGTACGTGCCTTGAGGAAACCCTCGCCTCTAAGCCCTATATTCGACGCTAAAAATTGCCTTTTTCAGTAATGCTTCATTAGCGACTAACGGCTTGACCTTGGACCGACCTTGGCGTTACCACGATATTTTAATAGCGACTAATAACGAATGCTCCAATGCAATAGCAATATGTTATAGCTTGGATATGATAAGCGATTTATTGGAATTTCTTCTGTTTAATACTTTTATAAGGTTTGATGGTAATTTATGTAAACAGATTGTTGGCTTTCCTATGGGTGGGGATACTAGTTTATTTATAGCGGAATTGTTTTTAAGTCAATTAGAATATGAATATAAGATAAATAAAAATAACCCAAGTAATGTAAAATATTACCTTTCAGATAATAAAAGATATCTGGATGATATCTTAGTAATAAATTGCGTTGAATTTATGGAGATTTCAAGAAATATTTATCCACAAGAGTTAATTCTGGAGCCTAGCTATGGGACAGGACACTCTGGCCATTTCTTAGATTTAAATATTAATATTTCAGATAATAATAAATTAGTTTTTAAAATAAATAATAAAACTGATGATTTTAATTTTGAAGTAAATAATTTTCTATCCCTTGAAAGTAATATACTTTCAAATATTACTTATTCAGCTTATTATTCCCAATTATTTAGAAATGCAAGAATTTGCAGTAATTACACAGATTTTAAAAATAGATGTAAAACGCTTATCCAAACGCTGGTCTTAAGAGGTTTTTATGCCAATAAAATTAGTTGGGAATTTACAAAAAATAGTTTTCTGTATCATGAACTTTTAGATAAATATACAAAAATAATAAAGAAATACTGAAAGATATCTTAATATAATTTCTCTTTCACTTTTTTTTGAATTTTGTATTTGTACATTGTTTCCAAACCTGCTTGAAGGTTTAAAACTATAATTGGTTCCAAATACCAATCAAACACTTTGGTTTATAACTCACTTCCGGACCATAGTCTTTAATTGTTACAGAACTGTTTTGCGTTTCATTGACACATGGGATTCCATTAAGGATAGAACCAATCTTATATTGTATGTATTTTTTGAATACTTTTACTAGTATGCATGCATTTCACAAGTTTTAGCTAACATACGGATACCATAAAAGATCTTCTGGTAGACGCTCCACTGTCCCGGGTAAAGAAAGTAAAGCGTTGAAACCCGTTAAGGCAGGGGGTAGTTTTCTGATGAGCCCCAATGAAAGGTTACTACTTGGAAATATTTCGTTAGATTTAAGGTGCTTTTGCTTGTAAATTTACAGCGGCTTACATTTATTGATGGTGAATTTGCATGGATTTGGACATTTCGATTTGGTCGACGGTTCGTATTGGAGTAGTAACGTACGGGTGTCAACACTTAATGTTGCAAAAATGGTGCTACACCACTTCCTGGAGGGGAAAGCCCCTGGTGGCGACAAATATTATATTGAGATGCCTGCGCTTACCACAACGGTTCTGTAAATATAGGGTATGTTAATTCCCAATTTATAATATACCCTTCTCCAGGGTATGATAACGTAATCGAGCGGTCAGATGGTCAAATTCTAAGGCCAAGGGTACCCACTCTGGGTTACCACTAATATTTCTAACTATCTCCTTGGAGGTAATGATCCCCCCTTTCAATATAATAATGACGTTATCTCGTAACTCTGTTCCTACCCTGTCTGGGTTCCTGGAAAAATAGTCTACACAGCTGTAGAAAATAGCTTACTTGTAATCCTCCAAAAAGGTTCACACACATATCAGACTCAAAAACGGAACTAAAGATAAAAACTCTTACAATTAACGAATACGCTTTAAGACGCACCTTTGCGCGTGCACCTCTGACCAAAGGGGATGAATGGCCGAATAAAATTCAACTCCCAATATCCTTTGAAGCTTCTCAAGCTTTAAATTTAAGCTGTATGAGTCATTGCTCACCAGGCTTTTTCAGACACTTGCTAATTAGTGGATTCCTTCAGACGTCTCAAAATAAAAGTTTTCCCATGGTTTAGATATTAATGATAAATGAAGCTAAATTTATAAAAAGGGCATTTATATGAAACATAAGGGGCCATAGGTCCCAAAACCTCCCTCTTAAGAAAAATGACCGCCACCACGCCATGGGTCAGAGCACAACACAGAAAACATAGAATAAATAACACCAACTTCAAAATCACCAAACTTCTTTATCTTCTCTTCTTTCTTCCACCAGTGTCTGTGCTTCCACTACTTGGCTCAGAATCTGTCGTCACCCACACGTATCTACTGTAGAGCCACCATTGTCTCTATCGTGTGGCATCCGCATTTGGTTGTGAAGATTGAAGTTCCCAAGATTCGCAGAAAATGATCGTGCTCAGCACAATCAAAATACAACTTTTCTTGCTCTCACGAATCTATATTTGAGAGGAGCAGCGAATCCGTTTCTGGCACATTCGGTGATGCCAGTCATCATAAAAAATTGGCTGCACTAGCCTCTTAATTTCCATCTTTGGAAACAACCCCACATCTCACTTAAAATCTAAATTGCCCCTTGGCATTATTTTAAATAGTCCAAGGCTGAAAATGCACAGGCCTCTGAAAACGATAGGGGTTCAGGAAAATGGAGTAAAAATCTGAATAAACCTTGAATCACTTTTTTCTGGGTCCCATCCCCTAAGATGATCGAATGAATAATGCTCAGCGATGAGGGATGAAGATAATATTGAAGACTGGAAAGACAAGGCTTCAGTAAAGGGATCACAAATTATCCACCAGTTGTGCATTGAAGACAAGGGCTTCTTTCACGTCTTCCCGCAGGGGATCTTCCCAGAGGATTCCTCCCTCTCATAAAGGAACAAACCCTCTTTTAAGTTGATCGACCAACATCAGATTTCTTCTAAAATTTCTTCGATCCAACCAAAAATTCAGTACCTCTCAATCTTTCCCTAACCCGTTGTTGAGTAGTCGATTCTATGTCATGATTATCTGTAGTTTCTCTTACTATGTCTTGGGTGTTCTCCTCCCTCCTAAGTTTTTTAGTCTTATTGTAATTTTTTAATTTTCCCAGTTGGTCTTGGACTTCTTTGTCCCCCTTCCCCCTATTATTTATGCTAGCTAGGCACAGCCCATCCAACTTTTTATTTTTCACCCTATTATTCATTTTATTTATGTTAGCTAGGCCAAGCCCATCCAACTTTGTATTTTTCACGACTTTAGGCTGAATCTCCAAATTTTGTCTCTTTTCTGCATCTATTTGTTCTTTTTCACTTTTTTCAACTTTTTCCATCACGCAAAATAAATCATCATTAAATTTGAATTGGACTCCATTTTCTACTATCTCTGATTGCCTTTCCTTATTGTAGTTCCACTTCGCATCTTTTTTCTCTCTTTTAGTCGTTTTTTCTACCGCCGAAACACATATTTCGTTATCAAATTGGGACTGAATTCCGACATTTGGTTTTTCATATTGTACTAAAATTTCTCGAAGTTTACGAGGAAAAGCGCGTACAATAAATTTTGTCTCATTTGTCTCTGGTACAATCAGTGCTTTATTTTGGCAAACATTTTTCGGCGCCTCAAACTCGTTAAAAGCGTTCTCAAGTTTTTCATTTTCTGGAAATTTTCCTGAAAAATCATTCTCGCGCGTCTTATTTTCAATGTTATGTGGTCGTTTTACTTCCGCATCCCATTTTTGTGGATTATTAACATTTTGAAACCGAGTATCAAGTATTTCGTTTTTCCGCCAGGAGGCGCAGCCTCCCAATTTTTTTATGGGCCGGACCATCTTCCCCCGTAGTCAACTGAGTTGTATGTTTTCCCGTCTTAGTGTAGTTTTGAAATTTTCCCACTGTTAAAGAAGTCGCTTTTAACGATAGGAGATTTCTGATATCCCCAAAGGCTCCTCCTACTAAAACATCCACTGCTAGAGTAGGTACTAAAGCCTACTTTTATCGTTTTTCTCTGGACCATACCGTCCTTCTTTGCAATTTCTATTCTAACCAAGGAGACGGGCATTGGTACTAATCTCCATAATAATATACCTGTATAATATTGATTTTAGTGTCCTAGGAATAAAGTGTTTTGATAATTTTTGTAAATTTGCTTATTAATAAAACTTGTATGTCCAATAAATGCCTTTTCTTCATATTTTAGATTTCTTGTTCCACGATGAATCTTCAATATATTTCAATGTTGCAATTGGGTTATCTTTTTACGAAAATTCTTAAAAATGTCTTAGGAATAATAATACGTATCACAGGGTTGCCACGGGCCAGCCACAGTAGCGTGAACTGTCTTGGAGTTTCACATTCTAACAACGAAATGGAAAGTCCCGCTGTTCAATTTCAATTTAGTTTAAGAGAAATAATGATAAATTTACTTTATAGGGTCATTTTTGTAGGAATATTGTTGAAAGTGTTTTAGAAATGATAGTATTTATCCCAGGGATGCCACGGGCCAGCCATAGTATGCCACTATTGCGTGAACTGCCATGGGGGGCATCACAATGTAACAATGAAATGGAAAGTCCTGTTTTTCAAATAAAAACAATCATTAATTTTGTTTTTAGGGTTATTTTTGTAGTAAAATGATTGAAAGAATTGAAAAGGAATGATAGTGTCTACCAGAGATTGCCTCGGGCCACCCATAGTGTGTTTTACGGAGGATTGGCTTGTGAAAACACAAACTAATAAAATTTAAAGTATAGTTTTTATCAAAAAAATAAAAAAAATGCCTTAGGAATGATAATATGTACCATACGGATATCACGGGGCAGCCACATATTGTCACTGTACGTGAACTGTGTTGATGTTTGAAAATCGAAGAAAATATTCAATTCAAAGTTTCAAACTGGGATTTTGCTAGAAACGAGATGAAAATAGTCAAATTCATACTTCAAAACGATTTGTATTTGCTTAAAAATTATGGATGTTTGTGACAAAAAAGGATTCTTGCTTGAAATACAACGCATGGGACACAGAGTTTCACTTGCCAAGAATAGTTATGGCTTATGGATGATAATTCATTTCTTGTTATCTCATCCAATGATTTTATGATTTTCTCTGAGCAATGGATCCAATAAACAAAACCATCACTCTCATTTAAACTTACATAACCATGATGCATCATTCACTTGCCTGTCAAATTTATAACAATAATATCTCCCTAAACCCATTTCCATTAATAAATTTTCTCCCTTCCATGGGTAGTATTTCCTGAGATAGGAAACTCGCTATTCGTAGGTTATCGATATAGAAACTGTGTAGAGAATTCTCAGAGTGAGAAACAATCTATTACAGTGAATATACTTCCAGGAACACAATATTAGGAAAGATTTGTTGGTTCTGGTGGTTATCGTGTCCTTCTATTGGGGTAAATCTTGGGTCTTAGGCTCGATTCCTAGAGCGGACAAAAATATTTGATGACGGATTATAAAGGCCAGCTGAGTCAAAACATATCTTTTATAAGGAGTTTGGAGAACATCTTGAGAGGAAAAAACACGTTGAAGAAAAGAATATCTCGAAGAAATTGTCTCAAAGAAAAATCTTGAAAAAAAGAAAACAATCTTGAAGGAAAAGAAAACTCGAAGAAAAATATCTGGAAACAAAAAACAATCTTCAAGAAAAAAATATCTCGAAGGAAAGAAAAACCGCTTTGAAGAAAAAAAAACGCATTGAAAGAAAAAAACAACTCCTATAGTATTACGTAACACCCACGTGTGCGCCATCTTCAGTAACAACCTGGGGCTCCCCTCTTGACTAGCGGGCCCTGAGTTTTAGCAAAAAAAATCACGCGAGAATACGTCATCTTCAACATAGTTAAACAATCTCCTATTGCGTAACAAGCATCTGCATCTTGAAGAAAATCAAGATGCAGTCATGGAATGGTGGAATATGTGTGTCATGGGAATGGTGGGATATGGTTGTCATGGAATGGTGGGATATGCCTGTCATGGATTAGATTAAGGGGATACTACTCTTTTCTAATCTCTAAAATTCTTTCAGACAAGCATTACCTAAACTTTACCATAAATAGTGGAAGCTTAGGGGGGACGGAAGAACCCCTCATATACATAACAATTTATGTCGTTTCTAGTTTTTGCGTCTCTCTTTGCTTTCATTTGCAAAAAAAAAATGATTTGTTTATTTATTTTCACCAAGATCAGATTATTTTTGAAGGGTATTTTCCTCTTTCATTTAAAAAATCATGCAAATTTATTAATGCTGATAACCTTTTATGGGTAACTTTAAACTAATATTTTTTTTTATAATTGGAACCAGCATAAAATTGCTACTATTCGCACGGCTGCTATTTACTTACATTTCATTGCTACGAAATGTTTTAAGTTTTGAATTTATTTAATTGATTTTTGTTCGTTATAATATGATGCCGAAGGCTATTCTAAACTTCACAGTAACTGCCCCCCCCCTTTGTAATTCCCGTCTTTACGGTAAAGTTTGACCAAGGTGTTACCATGAACTTGTTGACAGTAAAAATATGCTGCAACCACTAGTTTTGGGGTAGGTCGGAAACTTGTCATTTCGCGAAACGGTACTATAAAAACTTGTTTGGTGGTCTTTACCTAACTTATCCAATTGTCTTTGTTAACCCTGTTTTTAAACCCTGAGATATTAATCGGGGCAGGACAGGATTTAAAGCTTTGACGCTTCTAGGCCCAAGCTTTTTTGCCGCTATGTATTAGCAAGATTTTCGGGGAAATCCCTGTGTTGTTTTAAAATCACTTTTCTGTTAATAGGCAGCGCAACGGCGGACTGCACCTGGCACTTTGAGGATAAATCACATCAGTCCAGTTTTGTTAAGAAAAAAAATCACTCAGTGATTATTTATTACGCCCCCTGGCATTGTGTGCCCTTATGCCCGGGCCTAGTGGGCCTATTGGTAAATCCAACCCTATTCAAATTACAGCAACTTCTATCCTTCACGGTGTCCGGTTGGTAACTAAGATTGGCCTGATGTAGATAGGAAATGATGAGAGTGGAAAATCAATCCCATCAGTCCAGTTTTTGCTAAGAAAAAGATCACTCAGTGATTATTTATTGCGCCCCCTGGCATTGTGTGCCCTTATGCCCGGGCCTAGTGGGCCTATTGGTAAATCCATGCCTATTCAAATTACAGCAACTTCTATCCTTCACGGTGTCCGGTTGGTAACTAAGATTGGCCTGATGTAGATAGGAAATGATGAGAGTGGAAAATCAATCCCATCAGTCCAGTTTTTGCTAAGAAAAAGATCCCTCGGTGATAATTTATTGCCCCCTGGTATTGTGCGCCCAGTGGGCCTATTGGTAAATCTAGGCGTGAATGAGGGATTCCTAAACTAACAGCATTAAATCCCATAGATAATTTTGGTGATTTTTAACACTAAAACTACTAATTCGTATGGCTCATATTAAAGCCAAGACAAATTATGTAGGTTATTCTAATAAACTAAGATTGTTAAAACATACTGGTAATTTTGGTTATATTTCAAACTAAGCACAGTAAACCATGTATGTGATCTTTGTGATTTTCAAGCTATTTAATTATATATTATGGTGATTTTGGTGGCTCTTATGTGTTGAGATTTCCTTACATTTCGTCTTCAAACAGTCCATTGTAGGTCAAGCAACTGCACACTGTCATGAAATATCACTTCAGGCGAACGATGATGACAGAAATAAAATGGATTAATATTTTCTTAGAATTGCGAAATCTCTGTTTTCTGAAGTAAATAATGATATTGCCAAGGGGAAACAACTCTCGTAACCTTAGCTCTAGTGAGGGGTTGGCAACTTTCAAGATTCGTATACACCAGTTGGCACGTGCAACCCATTGCGGAAGTTTGCTACGCGTGATGTGAAGTATTCCACACGTGGCACGAAAAGGTGCAGTGCGGCGGAAGCATGCTAGGAGTGGCGGAACAAACGGCGCTTCGAAATGTAGCCTACTGGAGGTGACGCAGAGTGGATGTGGAATTTCGTAGTGAAACGTTCTTGAAGACTATAGCAGTGTCAACAGAAGCCATAGTATGTTTGTATAAAAGTGTATGTGTGTGTCCTTGGATGTCCCTGCTTGGTAAGAATTAAACTTTTTGTAGGCCAATTACATCTTTTTTCTTAGATAAGTTTCATTTTTTTAAGTTAGGTTATTTACCCTAGCATAAATTGTATTTCAAACTGTGCATAACTCCTGATTCATTTTGTTTCGTTTGGTTGCTGAGAATAAAAAAAAGATGAAAAAAAAATAGAAAAATAGAAAAAAAAATATAAAAATAGAAAAAAAAATATAAAAATAATCATTTTGGACTCATTTCTTCCCCCATAATTGGAAAGTTTCTTCTTATTTTCAATCTTTTTCGTAAAGTACAATTTATTTCTTCTACAAATTCACCCCTCCACCCTATTTCAGTGCCTCCCCAAAGAAATTTCTGTGCAGCTCATACCCTTTAAACCCTTTCAATCTATCATTATTTTGCGAACGATTTAAATTAAAACCCCTCACCCCTCCTCTTTTGTATGCGTGTTTGATAACACACGCCTGGTGGAAAATGACCTGAATCAACCACAGTTTTATGGCTGCTCAATAATTAAAATGAAATATTTAAAAACTGAATTTCCTTAAATATATTTGCGCTAAGAAAAACTGGTTGTCTTAATAGAAAACAACTCTCATGACCAATAAAATGATGTTTTGTCCGCACTGTAAAGATACTTGCAGCCATAGAATAGGATTAAATAAAAAAAACAAGTTTTTTTAACTGAAAGTAAGGAACGACGTTAAAACTTAAAACGAACAGAAATTATTCCGTATATGAAGGGGGCTGTCCCTCCTCAACGCCTCGCTCTTTACGCTAAAGTTTTTTTTATTGTTTAAAAATAAAGAGTTGTGAGAAAGTAAAACTTTAGCGTAAAGAGCGAGGCGTTGAGGAGGGGAACGCCCGTGTCATATACGTAAAAACTTCTGTTCGTTTTAAGTTTTAACCCCGTTCCTTACTTTCAGTTAAAACAAACTTGTTTTTTTTATTTAATGTTGGGATGTTTTTTAATTAATGCAGGTTTTTATTTTGGCTCACCGTACATGAATAATTAAAACAAATTTTGCATATTATATTTGGTTAAATGGCTTTCTCGAAACTTGTTTAATTTTATTTACGAACGTTTTTATTAGTAATAAATATACGTAACTTAGAATTAACTTACGTAACGAACTTCTATATTCATAAATTTTTAACACGTATGTTAGGGGGGTTCGCCCCCTAGTCAATACCCTGCTCTTTAAACTATAGTTCGAATTTTTTTTTCCAGTTCTTTAAAAATGATCTCTTAATCACAATCAGTTGATCAGTTGAAAAACTTGTTTTTTTTTTATTTAATTCCTGATCTTTTTCTTTAATAATGCTGGGAAATCCGGCGCCCCCTTCATAGCAATGTCCCTTCCCCCATGAAAACTTCCTTCATGGAAAGATCCTTCCATATAGCCTCCGCCCCTCTCCGTCCCCCACCAACCAGAAAAAATCTCCTCTGAAAAAGTCTGTAAAATTCCCAAAAACCAAAACAAGGCTCTATGTTAACATTGAGTAAAGGTAATAACTTTCAGCCCTCCCCCTGGAGACTTTGGGGGATCAAGTCATCCTAAAAGATATTTTTATCATATTTTCGACCATGCTGAACAAAATGGCTATCTCAAAGTTTTGATCGGGTGACTTTGGGAAAAAAATGAGCGTGGGAGGGGGCCTAGTTGCCCTCCATTTTTTTTGGCAAATTAAAAAGGGCAATAGAAATTTTAATTTCCGTTCAAATTCGTCCGACCAAGTTTTTATTTGACTAAGGGTTCTTAACTTTCACCCGGGTTTAAAAAAAACAAAAAAAAAACACAAAAATAAAAACCCATCCGTGAACTTTATTCTGGCAAAAAATAGAAAAGTCCACAGTTTTTTAGGTAGGAGCTTGAAACCTCTACAGTAGGGTTCTCTAATACGCTGAATATGCTGGTGTGATTTTCATTAAGGTTCTATAACTTTTAGAGGGTCTTTCCCCCTTTTTCGAATATTAGCCAAATTTTCTTAGGCGCCTAACTTTTGATGGGTAGGATTAAACTTGATGAAACTTATATATTTGAAATCAAAATTAAAATCTGATTCTTTTGATGTATCTATTGGTATCAAAATCCCGTTTTTTAGAGTTTTGGTTACCATTGAGCCGGGTCGTTTCGGTTACCCTTACTTACAGTTCGTTACCTCGAACTGTTTGATATGTCACAGAACAATCAAATGGACTTTGTGCTGAAGATATCAGTTCTAATACCCTTGGAGGGTTTAAAAAAGCCACCACGGTGTTTTAAATATTTATTATTTTAACATGTGTTATCAAGATTAAAACAGTTTTTAAGAATGTAAAACCAAGTCCAAACATAGTCAGCTAGACTGTTTTCCCGCATAAAAAAGTCAAGAGTAATGTACCCAGGCCAGGGGTGGATCCAGGATTTTTTTTTGGAGGGGGGGGCGCAAAACAGGTTGATCCGATAAACTTGCGTTAGGAGCAAGTTTAATTGACACAATCTTGCTTTAATTAAGTAAATTACACTACTTCAGACTGCGTTAGAGGGGCGCGTGCCTCCCTGGATCCACCATTTATCCAGGCAAAGCATGTGTTCATGAAGCATGAGAGGCTATTTTTCTAGTGTGCTTAAGTTGCTGAATTTTTAAGTACTGATGGGCTAAAAAAAAGGTCAGATTAAGAATTAATTTGGTCCTAAGCTTTTCGATACATTTGTCCTTTTTTAATCCAGATAGTATGGGCTAGTACTGATGGGCTAAAGAAAGGGCCAGATTAAGAATTAATTTGATCCTAAGCTCTTCGATACATGTGTCCTTTTAACCCAGATAATATGGGCTAGTAACGATGGGCTAAAGAAAGCGCCAGATTAATAATTAATTTGGCCCTAAGCACTTCGGTATATGTGCCCTTTTTAATCCAGTTATTATGGGCTAGTATTGATGGGTTAAAGAAAGGGCCAGATTAAGAATTAATTTGGTCCTTAGCTCTTCGATACATGTGCCTTTTTTAATCCAGATATTATGGGCTAGTGGTGATGGGCTAAAGAAAGGGCCAGATTAAGAATTAATTTGTTCTTAAGCTCTTCGATACATGTGCCTTTTTCAATCCAGATATTATGGGCTGGTACTGATGAGTTAAAGAAAGGGCCAGATTAAGAATTAATTTGGGTCTAAGCACTTCCGTATATGTGTCCTTTTTAATCCAGATATTAATCCATTTTTTAATCCAGAATTAATCCTGGATTTTTAATCCCGATATTATGGGCTAGTACTGACGGGCTAAAGAAAGGGCCAGATTAAGAATTAATTTGGCCCTAAGCTCTTCGATACATGTGCCTTTTTTTAATCCAGATATTATCAGGATTTAAAAATATATTCAATTCATTGCCGATTATGATTGTCGGATATTTAGTAAAATTTAGTAAAACATATCTAACAGAAAAATTTAGTAAAACAGAGTAGGCTAATAGGGTTATCACTAAAATTAAGTCTTCGGTACTCGAACAGGTGCTCTTTAGGATTGGGGTATAATCTTGTTAATTTAGGAAGCCAAAGGCTTCAATAGCAGCTTACTATATCCAGTGTCCTAGGAAATTCAACATTTTGAATTTCAATTTTGATAATTTTTTCAATAGTTTTAGCCTACAAGGGACAATGCGAAGTTTTTTCTGTTTTTTTTTTCTTGACTAAGATAACCACGGATCAAACCCGTACCCAGAAGGGGGGGGGGGGGGGGGTAGGGGTGTTTGACCCCCCCCCCCCGAAATGTTTGTCTGAAAAAACGTAACAAAAATGGATATAAAAAAAATTTGTAGGAGTTTTTTGAGTTTTTTTGTGTAAAATCCTCCCCCCCCGAATTTTTTTTTGAGTAAAATCACCTCCGAAAAAAAATCCTGGGTACGGCCTTGCCACGGATACTTAGTAGCGCACGTAAACGTATTATTTTTATGGCTTTTATGGCTGGGAGGAGAGGGTGGAGTTAAATAAACAAATATGGGCTTCCCGTTTTCATTGGTCTATTGTTTTCCAAGCGAAACGAATTTTTCAAGGAATGATCCCTCCTTACCCATTGTATGTACTAATGTGTTATCTACAAAAACTAGCAATACCCGATACCGGATTACCTGAAATACCCTATTTTAGACAGCTTCAAACCATTGGTACCCATGATATTTTATCTACATATCTACATATCATGTTATCTACATAAATTTGTTGATTTTCCAGAGTCTGTAAGTTAGCAATACCCGATCCCATCTTACCCGAAATACCTGATTTTAGACAGCTTCAAACCATTGGTTCCATGATATGTTATCTACATATCTACACATCATGTTATCTACATAAGTTTGTTGATTTTCCAAAGCACCTAAATAAGCAATACTCGATACCCGATTACCCGATATGCTCAATTTTAGACAGCTTGAAACCATTGGTACTCATGATATGTTATCTATATATCTACATATCATGTTATCTACATAAGTTTGTTGATTTTCCAGAGTACCGAAATTGGCAATACCCGATACCCTCTTACCAGACATACCCGATTTTAGATAGCTTCAAACCATTGGTACCCATCATATGTGCTATCGTGTTATCTAACACAAGTATGTTGATTTTCCGAAGCACCGAAATATGCAATTGGCGAAACTGGTTTTACATATCTTTAATTTGTTTGTACTCATATTAGCCAATTGTCGCCCCAACTTTAGATTTATAGATGCCCGACCTGGGTACCGAAGCACTGACTTTAGTTTTACCGGAAATGTTTTAGTTTTGACATTGCAATAATAAATCTAACATATAATAATTTTTATTCATAACAAACTTAGATACGCGAAATCAGACTAAAAGAAACAAAATTTTTTTGAAAAAGCATAGTTTACGATGTTTTATTGCTGAATCTCTTGAAACACACTGTGAGATTAACTTAATAGCTCATTTTTGGTTTTATTAACTTATTTTTGATTAACTTATTACGCAAATTAATTAACTAAAACATTTTGGTTCTTTCTTTTGCCACAGCCAAGCCACTGATGACATCATCAAATGATAAATTGTGTAAGTCGTCACTGCACCTGAATCACCGTCACTAGTCATGAAAATGAGTCAGAAAATGAGTCACTGTTATTCTCTCTTCAGAACTAACACACACCGAAGAAATCAGCAAACTTAAAAGAGAGAATGTATTTGGAAGGATTCTACAGTTCAGTTAAACTAGAAGTTTCTTTGAAAACCAATAAATAAAACTATTACGTATATTGTCAAATAAAAATTTGGTCATTTTGGTGTTTAGTTCAGAAGAGATTAGTCACCTTAATTAGTCACCTAATTCGTTTATTTCTCTAGTGCTAACCTAATTCTTTAGTCAGCTAATTGGGTCTTTAGTACTAAAAACCATTTATAGAATTAACAAGTACTTGAATAGCAATGCTGGAAAAATTAAAGCTTATGAATTTTGTTTCAGATTTGGTCATGGACGCTTCTACAACTTTCTTTATAATCCACCATAAGTAGCATTCATGAGATTACCAGGGCCGCTCCTTGGTTTGGTGGCGCCCGGGGTGAAATTAATTACGGTGCTCCCTTCCTGACTTAAACATAAATAAAAAAGCCCCAGAAGCCGCAGCGGTGGCGGCTGATGCTCCTTAGGTGTGGCGGACGGGGCAACTTGCCCTGGTCTCCTCCGTTTAAACGGCCCTGAGGGTTACGACGGATTAATTCAAATGATTTCTTTATCTTTGACTAAGCAGAATGTTTATCAAAGGGTAGCTAGCTTTGCGAAAATTTTTACCAAAGAGAAGAGGTGAATTTTTGCAAAAAAAGGCTTTTTTAATATACGGAAAAGTGTTAAGTTCTGTCTTGTTCTCTTTATATTTTATATATTTTGATTAATTTTTCGTCTTCCATGAAAGGAGGGTCTAGAAGATTTGGAAACCAACCCTATATCTTATAAATAGAAGACTTGGAAACCAATACTTGTACAACAATAAATGTTGTTTTACAGGCTATTTTGAATAGCAAGTACCCAGAAATTCGAAAAAATAGATTAAGATGGGGACAGCCCCCCCTACGTTTGTCGCTGGTTCCCCTTATTTGTAGGGTAATTTCTGTTGTTTTCAGGTGAAAAAATTGTTTGCTATGTCATTGAGAAAAAAAAATCTTTTTTTTGCGCAAAAAAAAAAAATTCTTACAAGTAAAAAAATTGCTCGGCCTTTCTGTGTGGCTGTCAAGTTGATTACACATAGTGTCGATAAGTATATTTGTGTTAAAACCTCGTCGTAATTGATATAATAATTGTCATGAACATTCTACACCTTACAAAGGCTGTATACCAATTGTAGAGATCAGATTTTGCATTGTCTTAACTCACGTATAAGACAAGTAAAAGACAACCCCCCCCTCTGTATTAGTATTCTTATTAACTTGCATAAGACAATAATAAAAAAAAGACCACCCCTTACTTTCTTTCCAAACCAATAGCCGTTCCGAATTTTTAACTGTGTTTTGCTACAATAGTAAGGTAAAGAATACCGCTTTTGTTTTTTCAATCCTACCGGCCGGCGTTGCTGATCTCTACGTCTTGGCCCTTCAGCCTGGAAGTGCAATGGGGGATTGGGGGTCTGCAATCCTCTTCTTTCGCACACCCTTACTGTCCCCTTACACCCCAACTGTCCCTTACTTACACACCCTTACTTTCCAACGATTTTCTCAGATACCCATTTAGACTGGGGTCGAATCTGGTGGAGCTTACAGAGTCACACCACTGACCCCCGTTGACCGAACAACCAGGGACACTAAGACTTCAACCCTCTCCTTTTGGACGAAGGGTCTCAAGTCAAGCGCGCTAACCACTCAGCTAGGACAGCTCAATAGCAACATGAACAAAAAAAAGGAAAAAATACAATAGTGTCTAATAAAAAAAAAATAACAGAAACAGATCATCTGTTTTTATTGGAACTGTTTCTGTTTTATTTCGTTTTTTTTTACCTGTTTTCTGTATTTTTATTTTTATTTTGCCGAGCACTTCGTTTGCGCTAACGTCTAGCAGATAAAGGTCAGCGATCTTTGCGCTGCTATCTACTGGCGAAAGGTAGGAGCGTCTGGATTACAGAAGAAGAAAATGAAAAGAAGAGAACGAAGCCAGGTCTGAAGTGAGCTGAACCTTGAACCTAAAAATTACCTTCAATAGTTCTTTCTGCATTCATAAGACAAACATTCAAGTTAAAGCTGCCGGAGCACTCCCCTCCATTCCTTTCCAAAAATTGATCTTCTATCTTCTATTTGTACCTGCTCTTGCTTTAATCACTCGGAAAAACACACACGCAAAAAAGCTAAATAAAAGCTATAAATACCAAACCTTTTGCCTAAAAAATCAAAGGTTCAGCTATACCCAGAGACGAAAGACTTGACACCAACGGACTCTCAACAAAATCTGGTCTTTTTAATACCTTGCGTGAACCGAATAACCAAAAATTAAGCAACAATTTCATATTTTTCTTGGTTACTTTTATTATAGCAAAAATACATCACTATTCCTTTCTCTATGGAAGGTTAGAACGGAAATATAGTATTAAAATTGTCGCTTTCCTCTTTTCAAGTGACTAAAATCGAGTGTCAGTCAATTTGTCGCAAATTGGTTGGATGAATTATGAATTTTTAGTTTGTTTTTCCATTTTATCTGGAGCTGTTGTGCTTTTGTATTTGAAAGAAAAGATTGTTTCCTTTATTTCATACTCTGTTTTTCAACATCTTAAGGTGGCAAGGTAGCCAGAGGATCATGGATGGACCGCAATTCTCTAGAGTTTCTGATGTTAGGCCACATAAGGTAGCCAGAGGATCATGGATGGACTGCAATTCTTTAGAGCTTCTGATGTTAGGCTTCTGATGTTCAAACGATAAAACTTGCGTTTTGTCGTTTTTCAGCTTTGGGATTGCGGCTTTAATTTCTTCTGCTGTAGATTCAGTCCCATTAGGAGAAAGTGTAGCATTGGCTGCAGCATCAGTAAACTGGTCGTCGATTTGGTTGGGTGGCTCTGAGTTTAGTAGTTTCTCGAAGTGATCTTCCCACTAACGGATGCGCCGTGATTGGTGGTAAGTTTTCTTGCCACGGGCGTTTTGGAGATCATTTTGACATGAGATCTGACTAAGGATCTTGTATGGGGGACCTGTGTCCTTTTTTTCGTGGCATCTTGGAGCTCGCATGCCTTGCCGTCAATGAAGGTCGTGCGGTCTTTGTGAATCATGGTTTTACATACTTTAATTGCCTATATTTTGTCATGTCCTCACAAAGGCAGGCTTCTCCTTTGCGATTGATGATGGCGAGGGACTGGTTTCTGATCCAGTCTTTTTTTTATGCTGCTCTATTCCAGCAACACTAGCTACCGCTTGAAGAATGTTATCTTGAAGAATGGTATTGAAAACCTTCCATACACTTTCACGATCATTGACCTCCTGAAGGACCTCGAATATGTTGGATAATTCTGCTTGGTATCGCTCAGCCAGAGCGGGGTCATGCTGGATGCGTTTGGTGCCAATTTTCTGCGATGATCGGCTATTTTTTGTAGCTTTGAGACAAAGCCGGATTTTGGGTGCAACCAGCCGATGGTTGGTGTTCCCAGGTTCAGCATCTTGATAGGTGTGACAATTCTGCACAGACGACAGCTATCACCGATGCATGATAATGTAGTCGAGCCTCTTTTTCGTTGATCCACCATTACTATACCAGGTACACTTGGCTATGTTAGATCTCCGGAACCAAGTGTTTGCAACGGTAAGATTGTGGGCCAGATAGCAGCTCAGCAATCTCCCTCCATTGTTATTTAGCCTATCCAATGCTACGGGTCCAACAGCGAAATTCCATAAGCCAAACTCAACTGAAATGCTAGCATTCATGTCTCCTAGGTGGACGAGGTAGTCATGGGGAGGTACACACAAGAGCTCAGAACTTAATAGGGTATAGAACTCATCCTTTTTCCTCGGCTTCATTTGTGGGGGTGTAACAGGAGATGATGCTTATTCTTCCTTGTTTTTAATCGAGTATTGCTCTCAGGAGCCGGGATAATACTGGGGAGAACGACGGGAGGGCCTCGCGTTCGGCGTTATTCAATATTATACCAAGGCCTCCTTTTTTTTGACTACCACCAGAGCCGCGTGCGCCATTCGCCAATGTCATCTTCACCATTACCAGGGAGGTGTGTTTCAGTAGCTCCAGCTTCTTTACTAAAAGAAGCTTATAACCGGGTTGGCTCAGCGTCAGAACCTTCCAAGTGGTCACAATAATGTACCTTGGTCAAAGATATTCAGAGAGAATCGTTCTTTAGTGTTTCGGGATTGAAAAAGAGGTTTGAGCGGGTATATCCGAGGCTGGATTTCTGGTTTCATTCGTAGCAATAGGAGTTTCAGGAGGAGGGCTACCAACCCAACCGTCCCTAGTTGCATTTAGTTCTCGGATGCCTAGACGAATATCCGAGGCACTCGGAGGTTGTTCTTCATGCGCCAATTTGCATGGAAACCAACTCCTGACGAGCACCAATACCACACAGAGACCTCTGTCCATAAATATCGATCCTACGCCCTATTGAAACTGTCCTTCTATAAACGATCCTTGCACGATATTGTTCTGTCTCACAATACAATTTCACCCATTGCTGGGAGAAGGTTTGTAGTTCTTGGGACTTGTCCCCTCGCTTATGGGCCTGGCTGAGTGTACATCCAATGGGCCTTCTTTCTCCCCCCTCCTGTATTTACGGCCTCGGGCAAAAATGCCCTAGTGTCAGTTATGGGCCCCCATAGACTAGATTCCTCCCTGGACCGAACCTTTTACTCAATGGACTTACCCTGCATATCTATAGGACGCCCTCCTATCCGTTACCTGGGGACAAGCTGAGTGGCCTGGGGGAGGCCCTCTACTGAAAAGCTGGCTAATTGCACCGTATAATCTCGCCCAGTATAGATGGCAGGGTGCGACATCTTAAGAAAGAGTAAAATAAGCGAAAAGAAAAACTGCTGTTGAACAGCGGTTTTTGTGTATAAAAACAGCTATTTTCTGTTTTTCCAAAAAAAAAGACAGACAGCGGAAACAAGTCACCTGTTTTTGACGGAGCTGTTTCTGCTCTATGTTTTTCATCTTGTTTTTTATTCGTATCTGTTTTTCTGAAAAACCAAAACAGTGTTGATGCTTAGTGTCTAACCTTAGCATTATTAGCTGTATTCGCCTTATGTTATCATAGGCAGCGCCCTAGCGCTGCCTAAGTAAAGAACAATGTAGGCACAATGTGTTTTCTTTCTCCATACCCGGGCACTTCGTATCAAAGGAGTTGTCGTAGTAACTTCGAAAAGGGATCATTCGATTGGAAATTGGAGTGGCTAGTGCCCTTTTTAATAGTCGAAAGTGATTGGAGGACAACTAGGCCCCCCCACGAATATAATTTCCCCAAACACATCCAATCAAAATTTTCAGATAGCCATTTTGTTCAGCGTAGTTGATTTCCAGATAGAAAATATCTTTTTGAGGAGGACACACCCCCACAACCCTCAGGGCAAGGGTTTTAAGTTATGCCCTGGGGGCATATAAGGTTTTTATAGAAGGCGTTGTTGTAGGAACTTCAAAAAAGGCTCATTCGATTGGAAATTCAAAGGGCTAGTGCCCATTTTAGTAGTCGAAAGTGATTGGACGGTAACTATCCTCCCCAAGCACATTATTCCCCCAAACACATCCAATCATCATTTTGAGATAGCCATTTTGTTCTGCGTATTTGATTTCCAGATAGAAAATATCTTTCTGAGGAGGACACTCCCCCACAACCGTCGGGGCAAGGGTTTTAAGTAATGCCCTGGGGGTATACAAGGTATTTATAGAACGCGTTGTCGTAGAAACTTCAAAAAAGGCTCATTCGATTGGAAATTCAAAGGGCTAGTGCCCTCTTTAATAGTCAGAAGTGATTAAAGGGCAACTAATCCTCCCGCTCCCATCATTCCCCCAAACACATCCAATCAAAATTTTGAGACAGCCATTTTGTTCAGCATAGTTTATTTCCACAGAGAAAATATATTTTTGAGGAGGAAACTCCCCCACAGCCCTGAGGGCAAGGGTTTTAAGTTATGCCCTGGGGGCATATAACGTTTTAAAAGAAGGCGTTGTCGTAAAAAGTTCAAAAAATGCTCATTCGATTGGAAATTCAAAGGGCTAGTGCCCTATTTAATATTCGAAAGTGATTGGAGGGAAACTACCCCCCCCCCACCCATCATTCCCCCAAACACATCCAATCAAAATTTTGAGATAGCCATTTTGTTCAGCGTAGTTGATTTCCAGATAGAAAATGTGTTTTTGAGGAGGACGCTCCCCCGCAACCCTCAGGGCAAGGATTACAAGTTATGCCCTGGGGGCATTTAAGGTTTTCATTGAAATCTTTGTCGTAGAAACTTAAAAAAGGGCTGATTCAATTTGAAATTCAAAGGGCTAGTACCCTTTTTAATAATCGAAAGTGATTTGAGGGCAACTAATCCCCCTCTCAAGCCCACCTTTTCGCAAGACACATCCAATTAAAAATTTTAGATAGCTATTTTATTCGACGTAGATGAAAGTTTTGGAAATTAGGTCTTTAAGGATGACAACCTCGCCCCCCAGAGCCCTCAGAGCAAGGGTTGTAAGTTATGCCCTGGGGGTAAATAAAGTTTTTCTTGGAAGGGTTGTCGTAGAAACTTCAAAGGGGCTCAGTCAATTGGAAATTGAAAGTGCTAGTGCCTTTTTTAATAGTTCAAAGTGATTGGATAGCGACTAACGCCCCTCTCACGCCCACCATTTTCCGAAACTCATCCAATCAAAATTTTGAGATATCCATTTGTTTCAACGTAGTTGAACGGTCTGGAAATTAGGTCTTTTAGGATGATAACCCCCTCAGACCCCTCACTGCAAGGGTTGTTAGTTATGCACTGGGGGCATATAAGGTTTATATAGAAAGTTGTTGTATAAATCATAGGCAGCGCGATCGCGCTGCCTAAGTAAAGAACGGGGACACTCGAGAACAAGACAAGAAACGGGCACTAAGTAAAGAGGAGGACACTCCCCCACAACCCTCAGGGCAAGGGTTTTAAGTTATAACCTGGTGCATATAAGAACGATGTTGGCACAATGTATTATTTATTAATTTTTTCCTTTAGAGCAGGGCACTTTGTATCGAAGAAGTTGTCGTAGAAACTTCGAAAAGGGCTCACTCAATTGGAAATTGGAGTGGCTTGTGCCGTTTTTAATAGTCGAAAGTGATTGGAGGGCGACTAACACCCCTTTCAAACCCACCATTTTCCGAAAGACATCTAATCAAAATTTTGAGATAGCCATTTCTTCAGTGTAGTTGATTTCCAGATAGAAATTATTTTTTTGAGGACTGTCGCCGACAGCCCTTAGGGCAAGGGTGGTAAGTTATGCCCTTGGGGCATATGAGGTTTTTTATAGAAGGCATTGTCGTAGAAACTTCAAAAAAGGCTCATTCGATTGGAAATTCAAGGGGCTAGTGCCCTTTTTAATAGCCGAAAGTGATTAGAGGGCACCGAACCCGCCTCTCAAGCCCACCTTTTCCCCAAACACATCTAATCAAAACTTTGAGATAGCCATTTTATTTACAGTAGTTTTAAGTTCTGGAAATTATGTCTTTGAGGATGACAACCCGCCCCCCCCCACAGCCCTCAAGGAAAGGGCTGTAAGTTATTGCCAGGGAGCATATAAGGTTTTTATATAAAGCGTTGTCGTAAAAACTTCCAAAAGGGCTCATTCCAACGGAAATTGAAATGGCTAGTGCCCTTTTTAATAATCGAAAGTGATTGGAAAGCAACTAACACCCCTTCCACGCCCACCATTTCTCCTAACGCATCCAATAAAAATTTTGAGATGGCCATTTTGTTCCACGCAGTTCAAAGTTCAGAAAATTATACCTTTGAGCAGGACACTCCCCTCACAGTCTTCAGGGCAAGGGTTATAAGTTATGCCCTGGGGCATACAAGGTTTTTATTGAAAGCTCTGTCGTGGAAACTTGAAAAGGGCCTCATTCGATTGGAAATTCAAAGGGCTAGTGCCCTTTTTAAGTCGAAAGTGATTTAAGGGCAACTAACCCCCCTCTCAAGCCCATCTTTTCTCCAAACACATCCAATCAATATTTTAGTTAGCCATTTTATTCAACGTAGTTGAAAGTTTTGGAAATTAGGTTTTTAAGGAAGACAACTCCCCCTCCCACAGCCCTCAGGGCAAGGGTTGTAAGTTATTCCCTGGGGGCATATAAGGTTTTTATAGAAAGCGTAAAAACTTCAAAAGGGCTCATTCAATTGGAAATTGAAAGGGCTAGTGCCTTTTTTAATAGTTGAAAGTGACCGGAGAGCGACTAACGCCGCTCTCACGCCTACCATTTGCCAAACAGATCTAATCAAAATTTTGAGATATCCATTTTGTTCAACGTAGTTGAAACTTCTTGAAATTAGGTCTTTTAGGTTGATAGCCCCGTCAGAGCCCTCGGTGCAAGGGTTGTAAGTTACGCCCTGGGGGCATATAAAGTTTATATTGAAAGTTGTTATAGAAATTTTAAAAAGGGCTCATTTGATTGGAAATTGAAATAGTCGATTAATCCCCCTCTTACGCCAACCATTTCCCCAAAAACATTCAATCAAACTTAAGAGATAGCCATTTTGTTCAAAGTAGTTGAAAATTCTGGAAATTATGTTTTTAAGGATGACAACCCCCCCCCCCCAGAGCCCCTAGGGAAAAGATTGTAAGTGTTGCCCTGGGGCAACACTTACATAACTTTATAGATAGAGTTGTCGTAAAACTTCAAAAGGGGCTCATTCAATTTAAAATTGAGAGGGCTAGTACCCTTTGTAATAGTCGAAAGTGATTGGAGGGTAACTAACCCCCTCTCACGCCCACCACTCCTCCAAATACATCCAATCAAAATTTTCAGATACCCATTTTGTTCAACGTAGTAGAAAATTCTTGAAATTAGGTCTTTGAGAATGACACTCTCCTCCAGCACTCAGGGAAAGGGTTGTAAGTTATGCCCTGGGGGCATATAAGATTTTTATTGTAATTTTTGTAATAGAAACTTCAAAAGGGCTCATTTGATTGGAAATTGAAAGGGATAGGACCATTTTTAATAGCTGAAAATGATTGGAGAGTGACTCCCTTCCCTCTCACGCCCACCATTTCCCCCAACACGTCCAATCAAAATTTTGACATGGCTATGTTGTTTAACGTAGTTGAAAGTTCTGGAAATTCGGTCTTACAGGAGGACAACTACCCCCAAAACTTTAGCGTATCGGTTTTAGTTTATGCCCTTCGGGCATATAAGATGCTAATAGAAAGTGTTTCCGTTTCCAAAAGGGCTAATTCGATTGGAAATCGAAAGGCCTAGTGCCCTTTTTAATAGTCAAAAATGATTGGAAGGCTTGACATTTTTATAGTAAAGATCGATGTGGGTATAATGTATTATTTTTTGTTGTTGCTGTTCTTTAGACCAGGGCACTTCGTATCGAAGGAGTTGTCGTGGAAACCTCGAAAAGGGCTCATTCTATTGAAAATAGAAAGGGCAGATGCCCTTTTAATAGTCGAAAGTGATTTTAGGGCAACTAATCCCCCTTCCACTCCCACCCTCCCACGCCCACCCTCCCATTTGTCCATTATGTTTAAAAACTAAATGTTGTCTTAAGATTAAATAAAAATGCATTGTGACAATGCTAATTCCCAATAAGGTGTCTCAGCAGTATCCCAAGAATCACTGAGGTTATTATGTTTAAACTTTTGGGGCTACTTCTGCTCTTAAAATTTAACCAAATCATAATAGCGTAAGTGTATCCAAGCTATCAAAGAAAGGAAACAGACTTTTTTGCGAATGGTACCAATTTTTCCATTTCAGGTCAACTAGAGGAGGTAAGAAACTAAATTAAGCAGTCCTATTTGTGTCCAGATTTTTAAAAGGGTGTCTGTTGTTAAAAATTGCTGAAAATTTTTCTCCAGCATACAAATAGCAGGCCAAAACAACGAAAAGATTTAAAGTATTATTTTCTTTTTCCCTGAAAAGACTATGACAATATAAAATAAATATAAATTAACTAAAAAAAACTTTTTCCACAAAATAATTCTTTGCAGAGGAAAGTAAAGAACTCCATTAAACAAAAAATGAGCAAAAATAAAATCAAACAATCTACCAAGCGCTAAACTACCGCAAATCAGCATCGATAAATAAATGAAACCCAAAACAAACAGAAATTACAATAAATAACCGAGTCAAACCTAAAACGAGCAGAAATTAACATAAGTTGGGCGCAAAACCCCTATGGTTTCCCAAGGCCAGAACAAAATTTGCACTTTACTGAAGAAATACAAATGAATGTGCATTGTCAGTTTAATATACATATACTAATATTTAGTAATCAAAATGTTAATATTATTTGATTTATTAAAGCTATAAAAGTAAAAATATTTATATTTTTTCAGTAAAGTGCAAATTTTGTTCTGGCCTTGGGAAGGCATAGGGGTTTTGCTCCCAACTTATGTTAATTTCTGCTCGTTTTAAGTTTGACTCGGTTAATTATCTATTGAATTATCTATTGAATGAAGCGCTAATTTGTGTGGTAATTTTGATTGAAGGCCTTTGCGTACTTGTTGTTATATAGTTTAAAATAATTTTATGGCCTGTTGATTAGCGGTTATTATTTTTATTTATTTCTTTTTTACTCTTCGTATTCGGAGGAAATAAAAAGTTTGAATTGTAATTTCTGTTCGTTTTGAGTTTCATTTATTTATCAATGCTGATTTGTGGTAGTTTCACGCTTGGTAGATTATTTTATTTTAGTTTTGCTCATTTTTTGTTTAATGGAGTTCTTTACTTTTCTTTGAAAAACTTATTTTGTAGACAAAGTTTTTTTTAATTAATTCCCAAAAAAATGAAGGATGGTATTTATCATTGCTCGTCAATTACAGAGCGCCACTGTAACTTACAAATTAAGAGGAACTTCACATACTTACGTGTTCATGGGTGGTAGCATGCTAAGGCTTGCTAAAATGCTAATTTAACCCAAGAAAAGAAATTCAATCGAACTTTAAACTCAGCTTGAATTTACCTCTCATGATAACATTAAAAAGTTTTCTAGCATCAACGCACGTTAAGATAACACTAAATTTCAAACGCTAACATTTAAAAATGGTGTATGTTACAAAAGCCTAATTTTTATAATTTAAGAATTCCTTGCTATTTTTCATCAAGGCCATCAAATTAGCTTGACCTACATTGGCGACATTATGGTACGACATTGGCGATTTATGGTACGCCATTTTAATGTCGGGAAACTCTCCATTCTCTTTCCCTAAAACCTTAAAATAAAGTTTGTTTGCCAGTTTTATACTTGGAACTTAGAATTAATATCCTTGTTGTTTCTCAGCAACCGGGATCAGTCGTTGAAGTTTTCCAATTCCTAGATTGCTGTGGTCCTCTCTAATCCTCTTATAATATTACAAACCAAAATTAATTGTGACAAGGGACTGCAGGGCTCTTTCGCTTGAAAATTCTAAGATACAATGTCCTTTAAAAGTAACACAATTGGCCGGAAGGCACCCAACTACTGTAATTGGGGCTGCAACACAACCGAATTTTTAAGACAGCTTGCGTGGTGGCAGCGACAGCTGCAACCTAGTAAAAAGTATACCACGGTCCATAGTAAGCAAAAGTTTAAGAAAGTGCTTTGAAAAACAGTTTTTAGTGAGAAAAATTATTATCTGTTGCTGATTCAGAAATGGTAACTAATTTTCCGAATAATCTTCATTGTAAAAATTTATTGCGAAAACAAATTTATAGAAATCTTGAAAAGAGCCTGAAACCCTTCAAAAAAGCTCTCAGACCCAATTATTTTCTGTCTCCAGTCAGCTAAAATATCACAAATCCTTGAGCCAACTGGACCCTCATCCATAAAAAAAAAAATCCGGAGCTTAATTTGGCTCTATGGCTTCGTGCCACCAAAAAATTTTGTTCAGATTTTAATGTACACGATGCCTAATGGACTGTATGTCCAATAGGCATAACAAACTGTGTTTTGATTATGCCTAATAATGACCGAATTAGTCTTTTTCTCATACCGGCTTCCCACTTACACGGCTTGTAAACCAGGCCACAGGTTTTAATTGATGATAAATTCAAAAAAAGGCTCTTCAACTCCTGAATCCCCCCACACTGCAAAAAAATCCCCGAGTGGCTTGAAAGTTGCAAAACATGTCAACATGGGACAAGAGATCTCGAAAAAGACAAACCAGAATTGAAAAAAAATGATCGTACGGATTTTTACGCCCAAAATTGACCAACATATTTGTCTCCAATTGGTTTGGAATTAATAGGTATGTAGATGCAAGGCCGTATCCAGGGGGGGGGGTGCCCGGTTTGAATCCCTCCCCCGAAATGTTTGTTTGACTCGTAAAAACGTAACAAAAATGGACATAAACAAATTTTGTATGCGTTTTTTTAGGCTTTTTTTTATGTAAACCCCCCTAGAAAAAAATAGTACCCCCCCCCAAAAAAAATCCTAGATGCGCTTCTGTGTAGATATACAGGTATGTAGTAAAGAGACCTTAAGAAAGACAGGCAAATTGATAAGTTTTGGCAACCCCCTCGTGACACCCCATCGATTCGTGACACCCCAAAATGGACCAAATTTTACTTTTTTATGATCTTTTTATCGTTTTAGGCTGTGACAAGAGGACTTAGCAACATAAAATCACTAGAGAAGATTTCTATTTATCAATTTGTGACACCAAAGTTTGTTTTTTAGCCGATCAGCTTAAAACTTACAGGACATATAAACACGCCAAGAAGATCTCAGTGGCTTAATTGGATCATCCTCAAAAGACAAAAAAAATGGGATATTTTGTTTCAATACATCCGCAAATAGAGACAGATACTGTTTCTCCCATCGGCTTAGGACTTAGGGGGAGTGTAGAATTGGCTAAGGAGATCTCATTTAAGGTAGACCATAAAAAAAAAGGTTGGAATGATTTGTTACACCAAGAACGGGTCCAAAAATCTAAAATCCCCTGACAGCTTACAACTCACAAGCTATACAGAATAGATAAAGTAAGCCTATATGAAGACAAACTTCTGGCTGCATCGATTCATGACATCTAAAAAGATTCATCATTTATAATTTATGACGTGACGTGACGTTGTATCGATTCGCAACACTAAAGATCCAGAACATGGTCTGCGGTCTTTTTGAAATTTACAGGACTTGTAGACTGGGACATGGGGACCCCAATGAAAAGAAAAGATTCAAAAATAATTTTATTGCACCCTGAGGTCAGGGGTTCGAGTCCTGGTGTTGCCGGTTATTCGGTTTGGAACGGGGTCAATGGTATGACCCTGTAAGCTCAGCCAAAGTCAGCCCAGCTCTAAATGGGTACCTGGAGAAATCTGGGGGGAAAACACAGCAAGCGTCGGATGATTTGCCCCCAGCAACGCATTTCACTCGCGGCCGAAGGCATTGAATCAGGAGATCGGCACCTGCGCAACGCAGATATTTGGTCAGCAGGCGAAAAAGTTTTTTTTTTAGATTTATAACTCCGATATTTGGGGGGGTTTTCTCCAATCAGTGAGAAACTCACAGGACAAGTGAAAGAAACTAAAAGAGCCTCATTGAAAGCAAAAACCTTAAAAAAATCTCTTGCAGTGATTCGGGGGGGGGGGGGGGATAGCTTCAAACTTCTGTTTTCTAATCAGCTTAAAACTTATAGAGCATGTAGGATGGGCCGTACAGACCTCAATGAAGACAACAAATCCAACCGTATCAATTCGTGACGCCTCACTGGGGTCCAAAATTTTCTATAAGTGTTTTAATGTTATCGAATTTGATAGAACAGGGCAATTAAGGGCTAAGAAAACCTCCGTGAAGACCACAGATTTTGAAAAAGACTTTTATCGATTTGCCACATAAAAAATCCAAAAACAAAATTTTCTCCAATTATTCGCTTAAAGGAACAATTAAATATTAAACTTATTAAATATTTTTTCTTATTAAATATTAAATATTAAACAATTAAATATTAAAAGGAACAATTAACAATTAAACAATTAAAAATTAAATATTAAGGAACAATTAATATTCCAATTAAAAACAACCCGAAAATGATAAAGATAAAAAAGATGATAAAGATCTAAAAAGTAATAAACGTAATAAAAAGTAATAAAAAGTAATAAAAGTAATAAAAAGTAATAAAAAAGTAATAAAAAGTAGAAAACGAAACCATGGGCTACCAATCCCTCGAATCCTTTAAAAGCCCAATGTCATTTGTCTCGATCAACAAAAAAGAAAAAAAAATCACAATGACAATGCTGCTATAAAAAATTAAAATAATGATATTCTTATTTTTCAATTTAGTTTTGCTATGTCAAGAGTTTTTTGTCAGAACTTTTATTTATTAAATTTAATTGAAAAGTGTTTGAAATTGATTTCCAAATAAAACTTTTAAATTTGTAACTTTTGAAGTAATCTTTTTAATTTGTCAAAGCAATATTTTAAATTTTCTTGTCAATAAATGATTCACTTATTTTTTTTGAAAGGATTGTATTTAAAGGGAAGAAAGTATTGACATAATTTGCTTCAAATAAGACTTTTGATGAAACTTTTGAAAATAAGACTTTCGAGATGAAAATTGGCCACTTTTGAAACTATCTGTTCAGTTGGTTTGAGAAAGCTTTTGAATTGGCTTATCAATTAGTATTTCACCGCTTGATTTTCAATACATTTGAAAACCATTTATTTAAAAGGAAGAAAGGATTTGATTTGATACTTACAATACTACTGAAATTAGACTATTCAGAATATAAGATAGGAAAATTAATTATGAAATACACATACAATATTACATTTTACTATTCCCTCCGAAGGCTTTTTGGCCTGTAAAGAAGGGGGAGGACAAACGAGTCACTTACTCAGAGAAGAAAACAACAACAAAAATTAAAACAATCACTTACTCACAGAGAGAAGAGCAAAAAGGAGAAGAAAAGAAAATGTAAATAAAATAAAAACTATAGAAAACTAACTAAATAGATTGAATAGACTAAATTAATTAAGTAGATTAGTAGATTAAACAGACTCCAATAAAATAATGATAAATATATATAGAAAAAAATAACTTCTTAGGAGCCAAAGAATTTTCAGTAATTTTTTGAACAAACTGAATGAGTGGCACCTTCGAGCTGATTTGGGCAAGTCATTCCACACAATATGACACGTCATTAGAGGATTAAAACCTGACCTTACACAAAGAGTAAAATGAACTTAAATATGATTTTTGGAATTGTGAAGATTATAATTATTCTGATCATAGGTAAAAGATGGCGGAACAACTAGGGGATGAGGGAGGTCACCATGAAGCTGAGAAAAAGTAAAACATGCACACGAAAGAATATACAGTAACTCGAGATCAAGTAATGGGATAACTCCTGAACGGTACATAAATAATGAGATTCCTTATACAGAAATAATGAGAGCTTCCGGAAAAACACCACAATTACATGAAAGATTAACAAGTTTTGTTAGAGGCAAAGCTATTGAAGGAATAATAGATTTAACTACCTTAGCAGGAATAGATTTTGGCCGAGATGGGGAGGAGTTTTTCAAGTCATTACCAATTTTAGTAATTAATTTTATAATGATGTATAAAAGAAATAATTACTGAAATTGCGACCGATTTTGGAATTTCAATGCTATAATGATTAATGAAACAACCGTTAATATCCGTTACTTTCAGTAAACACCGTTACTTTCAGTTACTTACCGTTACTTTCAAAAACAACCGTTACTTTCAGTAAAGTGCAAATGACGGTCTAGCCATTAGAGTCTTTAAGGGAGTTTTGTTCGTTTTAAGTTGAATTTATTATTAATTTTAATTTCTGCAGGTTTTAGAATTTGTTGTTTATTCATAATAATTTCTGTTTTTCTTAGCTTTATTTATCACAAGATTAATTTAAAAAAAATTCTTCAGGAAGTAAAGAGCGAAGTTGAAAATTAAAACCAACAAAACTTATTGCAAGATACATCTAGTTGACATTATACATCACGATACATCAGAGATATTACCCAGTATCTACAGAATTATAAAAAGTACCCGTTTACCGAAAAAAAAAACCTAAAAAGAAAGGATGTACCCTTAGGATTCAACAGAAAATAAAACACTCATTTATAAGTATTTCAATGGTCTTTCACTGGCCGTGATATCGACAGCCTTTAGTATACAATTTTAATTATCCAAAAAACTCAAGCAATTTCAGTTCTCAGCAAAACACTAGTTTTAACAATTATTAAGTCAGTTTATTTAAGCTAGTATTGTAAATATATCATACGTAAACTACGAAGCAATAAGTTTTGTTTGTTGTAAGTTTCAACTTCGCTCATTAGTTCGGTAAGAAAAACGTTGTTTTTTTAATTAATTTTTGTTCGTTTATATTTTCTTCTTAGCATACACAATAATCTTACAAAAAGATCTTAATTTAGGTGATGAAAATAATGAAGTCAATAATATTTTTTGTCAAAATACGACATTAAATAAAGGTCTTACTTAAACTTTCCCACAAGATAAGTGCAACTTCGGCACATAACCAAAGATTCCGAGAGGTATGCTGCAATCAGGGTTGCCACCGAGGTTACGTTTGTACCATTTTTGGCACGTTTTGAATAAAACGGTACGTTTTACGTTACGGTCCTAAAAACGTTACATTTTTGTTACGTTTTTGAATTCATGTTACAGTTATGTTACGCTTTTGAATAATGAGGATTATTCACATTTTCTGAATAATCTATTTTTCCACCGTGAAAAAATCCGCTGTTCCCATTTTAATTTCACTGACATGAGTGTCGACATTTTGTCACATTGCGGTCATTTAGTCTTATCGAAAAACCATTCAGTTATTAGGATGAGAAAATACCCACTTTGCTTACTCGCATAAAAAGTTAAGATTATATTCTCTCTCATGAGCATACGATTATCATTTGTTTAGTGAGAAGTGACAATAGTCCGTTAGTCACCTCACCAACTTTCAATTTCATCAGTTGACTTTGAATCTTGTTCGGTCAACAATCATACTAAAATTATATGGAGAAGGAGCTAGTTTCATTAGTTAAGCATAGTAAATATTAAATACGTAACCTAATTTTTTCTTTAGTATTTGTCTTTTTGTATATGGCTTTAATTGGCTTTTTAAATACAGATTATTATTATAGGTAATTTCCCCCCTCTAAACCCCAAAAAACAGTAGTTTAAATATTGTAAACGCAATGACAAACCACGCTTTGCGATCCAATTCTCTATTGACTGATACCCGTTTGACCAGTTTCCTTTAGCCTCTATCTTGCGTGCGTATCAGCTAATTGACTACTACCAATGATATATATTATTCTTTGCGTAACAACCTCCCCCCCTTCTGATTGGGTTGACATAATATCAGGTTATATACAAAAGTTGTTATTTTTATATGGAATTATGAACAGCTGGTATTGACAAAATATATGAAACTGTAAAAATGAGCCATTTTTTGGTTATATCTAAGCGTTGAGGAGGGGGGGGGGTAGTTGAGATGGAATTTTCGATTTCATACTAAACTTTTTCCAAATATCATGGCTACTTTTTTGACAATATACTCCCCTCCCCATCTACGGTCCTATATATAACTGTATAAATACATTTCATCGTTGTGTCGAATCTTGTGATGACATTCTTTCTTGTTACACTCTTTCGTGTTCTTTCATATTATAAAGTAAGAATTTTATTGGTTAATTTTTTTTTTAATATATTAAAAAAGACAATCATAAATGTGTTTAGCATGTTTTCTTCAGAAAAGGACAATCACTAAATATTTGGCTTTTATAAAACGACAACTAGACTAATGCCCATTTTTAGGAAGAAGATAACAATCTTGTATCTTTATAGGGTAGGCCTACAGTTTACTTAAAAACTGATTCATAGGGACCACGCAGGCTGGACTGGGGCTCCAACCCCCTGAAAACGTAAATTTCTCGGCATTACTTTATTCAATTATAGGTTGTTTTATTATCCCCCTTAATTTTTTTTAATTAAATCATTTCCAGTTCATTTTTATTAACTTACTGACTTTTTGTACCATCTTTCTTTTATTTCTTTGTCACACAATTTTTTTTAATTTGTGAACTATTTTTCAACTACTTCCTAATGTTCAGTTACTTCACACTTTTATCAGTATAGCACAACGGTAAGAGCAGTTCCCGAGGCTGTATTAACTTAGGTTGTAATTTTGGATGAGATATTATATATATTTTTTTTTAATTGGAAAATTAAAAATTTGAAGATATTAAATATAAGTGAACATTCGGGGCAAAAAATCGATTCGTTTTTGCATAATCAGATCTTATTTATTTGTTATCCTTATGCATTTAAAACCTAGGAAAATTTGGTGTTTATGTTATGCAAAACCCAATGTCTTTTGTGCCCCTCATGCTCGCTTATATTCATATATTCTTGAGAAAAAAATCTCTACTCTTTAGTTCATTTTGAAAATGAGTTTAATTTTTTTTTTTTTAATGTTTGACCTCCTCCCCTAAAAATTCTTTGTACGTACCTGGACTTGTGAGGCCCATCAAAACAGCTTTAGGGTAACATTCTTAGGGTGGAATTGTGTGAATTCTTCTTTTATTTCTGACTTTCTTTTGGTTGGGAGCACAGTTACGATTCAAACTATAAACGAAAAAATGCATATTATGCAAAATAACTGTTGTTCCGTATAGAAACTGAAGACAACGATTGAAATATTTTTTGTTCAATAAAATAAAAACAAAATAAAAACTCTGTCACTCAGAATTGCTTAAATCCTCATGTTGTAACGATTCAAATTCGAAGCTAGAGGAGGTGAGACTGAGACTGAGCCAATCTAAAATATTAGACGGGAAGGGAGCGATTAAAATGATTTTTTGGGTCTTTTTAAGAAGCTGGATTTATTAAGATCGTTTTTATTGAAATTTAACAATAAAAACAAATCTAGTTGGTTTTCTTCTTTTCTTCAAAACTCCAAAGTGTCCTGTGTTTATTGATTTGCCTTTTATTTAGTATGTAGGGCCTATTACTCATCAACTTTTGGTTTAAAAAACCTATAATGGCAATTAAAAACAACAACAACAAGATAAGCAAAATAGTAGCTTCAGGTTTTATACACGCATCGGGGGAAGGGGGTGTCTTTCTGTTGTGCAGGTAAACTGGACTCAAGAAGTTTCAAGCAAATAAGAAAAATTTATTTTTGACCATTTATAGAGCCCAATGTTTTTGAGGCTTGAGCCCCCAAACTATTTTTTTCACATAAAATTCTCTTGATACAGTCACTTACCGTTGTAATACTCAATTCCGTGAGAAAAAAAAAGTTTCTCTCCATTTTTCGGGCCCAATTTTCAGACAAACCGATATTTTTTTTCCTATTTTTTTCGATTTACAGATACAAGTTTCAAAGCGACCAAAAAATGGATTTTGACCGCTTTTCGGGCCCGATTTTTTTTGGGGTGGGGGTGGGGGGTGGGGGGGGACTTACCCAAGACCTAAATTTGTTTTACATTTTCACTATAGCTCCATATGGCTCCAAGAGATAATTTCCAATCTGTTCAAAAAAGTTTTGGCTCTTCTTAGGGCCTTGAGCCTTTGCCCCCAGAACTAGAATTGTGTGCATTAGAATCATCTTTATCCAGGGAGTTACAGTAGGTTTAAAGTCAATAAAAAAAGGCGAGGCCAAATGACTGAAGGCCAAACCGAGACAGAGGCCAGTCCGATTAGTAAGAAATTTTGGACCCCTTTTAGGCCCTATGTTTTGGAGCCTGCCCCCCAGCCTATTTTTGGCATCAGGGTTCCAGTAGTCCAGGAATTTATTGAATAAAAGTTTCGATCTATTTTGAGAAAAATTATTTCTTGAATATTATCGGGCCCCTTGGAGTGGAGGGGGGGGGTAACTAATATATTTTCATTATGTTGTGCATTAGGATTTATTTAGCTTAAGGACTTAAGTCTGAAAATAAACTACTTCCCCTTTTTTGAGGCGATTTTTGGAAATCCTTACCTTCAAATCAATTTGTTAGTACACTGAGATCCTTTTAGTCCAAGGACTTACAACTCTAAGGTTTAAACTAACCAGGGACAATTGTTTTTTGTTCTACTTTCCGGCCCTCTAACATGCTTTCTCTTCCCAACAAAAATTGGTGGTCCCCTTTGCCTAGGAACAATCCCTGGAAGTTTCAAGGCAATCGGACAGCCAGGGTAAAACATGACGGATTGTTTCAATTACACAGCCTATCTTTTAATAATCGAAGATTTGTATGATGTACCCGTTCCCGAGAACATCATATAGTCAGGGAGCCACTCACCAAAAATGTGACAGGGGGGTGATCAGTGAGCAGCAGAAAGTTTGACAACGGAATATGGGGTAATCGATAGCGCTAATTACGAATATGGGCATTATATACTCGACCGGGGGGTGCTAGTCTTCGAAATTCGAAAAAATCATTTTTTTTTTGCTGTTAAAAAATATGCTTCGCAAAAAGTTTCAACAATGATCACGCAGCCTATGGTAATTAATGCCGCTGATTATGATTGCCATCGCTATACAGTTGGGCTCATCGCAGATGACCTTGAAACTTGCAATTCATTGTTTTCATTCGTCAAAAAAACAAAAACAAAAAACGCTCTAATATTCAAGCATTTTGCGAGTAACGGATAGTTATACTTTGAAACTGCACAGTATACTCATTAGTACATACATGAACTCAGGAATTTACGCACATGACCTTGAAGATAAATATCTTTTCATGCCTAAGTGAAATTACTAATAATATGAACAAAAAAGACTGGCATGCTCTTCTGATAACAACTACTAACTATTTCGTGTAATGTACTTATTAACAAACACAATTTAGAAGATAGTAGCTCAGCATACCAAACTTATCCATCTCCGAATTATAGCCAGAAGAAGCACTCATACATCCCCTCCCCCTTCACAGCCACAGCGTAAGTCGCAAGGTCTAAGGCAAGATACTAGCTAATCTTTGATCTTGAAGATAAATCTTTTCTTCCCTAAGTGAAATTACTAGTAATATGAGCAAAAAAGACTCGAATGCTCTTCTAATAGCAACAGCTAACTATTTCGTGTAATGTACTTATTAACAAGAAAATTTTAAAAGATTCTAGCTCAGCATATTAAATTTTTCCATCTGAGTCTGAATTATAGATAGAAGAAACTTTAAAAATTATAGAACTAGAAGAATTAATTATAGAGCATAGAAGAAGCATTCAAACATTTCCCACCAGAGCCACAAAGTAAATCACAAGGTCTATTTCCCGCACATGGACAATTTTTTGTACAGCCCTTGCACGAGCAGTACTCAGGGGCTACACTATCTGGTAATACCTTAAGGAGGGACGCAACTGGCCTAACCTCACCATTCTGGAATGTCCAGCCAAACTGTAGGGGATCTAGAAACTGCGGCTTTGGTTGGTTCGCTTTTAAAAAAATGTCCAACTAGAGGTAAACGCACTTAGCATGGCACTCAAAGGCAGCGTCAGATGGTAGCAAAAATTTAAGCTCCCGCTTTTGAGGGTATAAATGTACTCGCAAGTCATCAAGAGAGGTAAAGAGGTGTGGATCTTTACCGTATGCGGCGACGATTACTTTTTTGCAAATACAAAGAAAACTTTCTTGCACAGAAGGATCGATCTTTGACCTCTCTACCTCTTTCAGAAGCAAAGCAATATTTTTCTACATTCACCATTTCTCGACAGCCTTAGCCACCACTCTTTTTTCTTTAGAGAATACAAAACCAACTGTATCACAGCCTGAAAGCGTATGAAGAAGGCAGATTGATAAAACTAGATGGTTTGGCAAATTCCTGCAAAGTTGGTGTATAGGCACTGGATATTCACGGAATCGCACAAAAACTTTCCTCTTTTCACAATTTGAGTGGTATCCAAGGAATAGCTTATAATGATAAAGCAAAAAGAAAGCAATATCTGTGTCATTTGCATCTACATACACAATATCGAGATCCCTCTTCAAACAATCCAATGTGTACAACATAATTGTAGTATCCGGCTCTTCATGGGTACAACGCTAACACTGTTCTAAGCCTGTATCAATACTTCCATTTCTGATGAGCATCACTACTCTCTTCTAGTCTTAAAAGCCTCCAGAGAGGTAGACTGTTACACCTGCTTTAAGCACATGGACTAAGTTTTCGAATTCGTCAAATAAAAGTTCAATCAGTTTTGCCTTTGCCTTGGAATTTGATAGTATCGAGTTTCAATCATCTAGCTTTGAGTGTTTACCTAGAGATACTGCAAATGTGTATGGAGATCCTCGCTGCTCGTGGCAACCACCACAGTCCTTCAAGCAGATCATATTGCCTTATTTGTCACAATATCCAAATATTCCATCATATCTATCTGCAAGGACATGCAGTTCTTTATTGTCACCGTTAAATGACAAAAAAGTAGAAAATGTTCATTTTCCGTAGCTCTCAATGGTTTCCGACTCAGTTGGCGGGTGGCTCCTCAGGTACGGCATCAAGTCTACCACCCTTGAGTGAGTCAACTTACTACTAATCTCGACATTATCAGGTCACTCATTCAAACTACTTTTTGTTTTCAAATACTCCAGAAGAACTGACTTGGTTCTTAACCAAAGTACAACCTTCCCGGAGATTGCACCTTTCTCAAATATAGAAGGTACATCTGAAAAAAGCTCATGAGAAAGCAAATTCCCCAGATGGTGAAGTCCTGTGTCGCCAGCAATGTCAACACTCACCAATACCCTTTTGACAGTTTGAAGTTCAACATTGATGAGACTATTTACGGCACTCAAAGTCCGGAATTTCTTTCTCTGGTTCGCCTGCTCCTTATTCATGACCTTCACTTTGCTAAAAGCAGCTTTATCCCCATCCAAGTAGCGCTCAAGCGCTCTGCTTCCAATAGCTCGCACATCGAGAAGACTGTCAGCAATCTCACTATCGACTGTCTCAAGAGTATAAATATTGAGCAAATCGTTATCACTGTATCGAAAAGGATTGAGCCTGGACTCCAGAACAGACTTCACTTTATCAACAGCTATTTGCTGCCGCAGGATGAAGGAAGGGTTGTCTTCGTGGTGAGCGGTGTCAAACTCACTTTGAGGTACAATATGTATCATCTCACTGAATGTAGCTGAGACTGAGGCACAAAAAAGAAGAGTTAAAGTCCACTTCACAAGTGCTAACTCGTTCATGGTAATCCCTGTCACTCCATCCTCCGTTTTTGAATCCAAATTAATAGTGGATTTTATCGCATGATCAGAGGATTTGCAATTGAATTTGGCATTTCACCTCTTCAAATTGAACAGTCCATTGCAGAACGCCTGATGTACCCCTAGGGGTAAGTTCTGCATCTCTGCCAGGTACTCAATCAAGCAAGTCCCGTATTTATAGTGACCACATGCAACTAAATAAGGAAGCATTTGGCCCACTCCTGCAAGGTGGCCATCCCAGTCACCAGATCTTTCACTATGCAAAAACTGCCACAAAATTAGTATCATTTCTTTGTACGGGAATTCTCAAACATTTCCAACTACGGGGATAATCTGGCAAGTTTTGCCTTAAGACACTGAAGGATCTCATCAATGGGAGTATCCTCTCTTGAGATTTTAAGTTCTGTAGTAAGTCCCCAATTTCTTCGAAAATAGTAATGCACGATAAATCGTCGGATTCGGTGCAAAAATCTTCGAAAGCTTCCCAGTACAGAGGAATTGAAGTTATCAAGTATTTTGCAATAGATTACATAGGTTGCATCAAGACATGGATAATTGTAGACAGAGAAAAGCCAAGACAGATAGTCCAAGTAATTGAGAGGCAAATGTTTAAATGTCACGGGGATCTACCGCCGGGACAGGCGCATTCGTATTGGATAGATGCCTATGCTTATCCAAGCTAAAAATTTGGGTCACTCCGCTTCTTCGCTAATATTTCAAAGCCGAAAAGGGTTAAAGAATTTCCAGATAATTTTGTAGAAAAATAAATTCCCTACAGAATCCATTAATAAAAAAAAGTACATTATGTAGGCAAATTTCCAAGATGGATCAAGATTATTCCAAAAACGCTATAAATGTTATCTTTTGTCGATTTTTAGGGATTAAAACTGAACGGCAAAAGATGAAACAATTTTGAAAAAAGAATATTGAGCATTATTCAATTTCCTTTGATTTGAGCTGTAGCTAAGCAATTTTGAAGCGGTTTTGAATTTTCTATTCATTTTAAGGGAATTTTTGCCAGGTGGAGATCGATTTTTAGGGAATTTGAAGAAATGGGGATGGGCACCCCCAAAATGGGGATGGGGGATGGGCACCCACTTGTCGACTATATAACATCGATTTTCGTATTCAGCATGGTCGATTACATCAGACTGCTTTCTCAAACCTTCTGCTGCTTGCTGATCACCCAAAACCTTAAATATCAACATTTTTCTTGTGTGGCTTCCTGACTAATATGTTCCCGGGAACGGGAACATGGCTCCTGTTCCTGAGGTTGTATGGGGTATGAGGCTGTAATGGCTGTCTGTGAGTTTTAATCTGATACCATGAAAAGTTACAGTGGCATCCACGGGAAAAAGGTATGGGAGGGCTGATTGGAGGGAAAATCCGTCAGAACCACCCACCGTCACAACATCCAAAAATTTTAAACTTAAGTTTTTGGGGGTTTAGGGGGGAAAGGTACATAGGTCAGGTTAGTTTACGTATTTGATATATGCTATGTGTTACCCCCACCCCCCTGATGTGCAAATATATAGCCGAAATTTGTTTCTAAACTATTATATACTTATTACTATTATATAAACTTGTAAATTTTTGTGGATGTCCTGACGGTCGGATGTTATGACGTTTGTTCGAAATGGTAGCACCCCATGGGAGATGCATCGCTCTTTACTAAATCAACACTAGTATACTGACAAAAGAAGAGTTTCATAATTACTGAGAAAGGGAGAGACCCCTAAAAGGCTCGCAATTGTCATAATAGTACCCCATTAAATAAGGTGTATAGGAGATTGGGGGGTGGGATTAATTTCTGAAGAAGACGGGACCTTTCTACCTTTCTGTCCTATGTACAAGTAAACAAATGACTATTATATGGCCATTTTGTACTCATAGTCTTTTCATTAGAAGAAGCAATAGAATACATTTTTTTTTCTTTGCGTTTTCTTGTCAGTTAACTTTTCAGAAGGATCTGAGGTACTCTTACGCATACATTAAATCTGACAGCTCATCAAAAGTACTTGCTTCTTTGTCTGATTCAATGTAATTCTAATTACATTCCAATATACTCTATACAAGGCCTCTATTACGATGATGTGAGCCTCCCGACACCTGCAATGGAGGTGTTGTGAGCCTCCCTACACCTAGGTTTTCCAGTCATTAGATTCAAGCTTTAAATGTGTGGTCAAGATCGACCAAAAGTATCCCACAAATATCCTACAAGTATCCATGTTAAGAAAACATGTCTTACTTCATAATATGCAGAATAATCATAGTTAACGCATTTTGCATGCAGCCTCGCTGAACTTTACCCCAACCCCCCTGATGTGCAAATATATATAGCCCAGGTTATATCTATGCGTCTCGGTTGTTTCAACCCGTGTACCTGTAAACTGAATCAACTGTGACTCAAGGAAAACTGGAAAAACAAATGTATTGAAAATGTATAATATGACAAGGGCGGATCCAGGATTTTTTTTCGGGGGGGGGGGGTTACTAATCTTTGACTCAGTTTTCGACTAATTTTACTGATTTTTACCTAGGTTTTACTAATTTTTGACTTATTTTCGACTCGGTCAAAATTTTCGGGGGGGGGGGGTTCAAACCGGGTAAACCCCCCTGGATTCAACCTTGTAATTTGGGCTATATATTTGCACATTAGGGAGGGGAGGAGTAAAGTATAGTGTAAAGCTGTATGCAAAATTTGCTAACTATGATTATTCTGCATATTATGAAGTAAGAATTGTTTTCTTAGCATGGGTACTTGCTGTGGTCGATATATCATATAAGTACCGGACCTGAAAAAATCTGATCTGAACAGGTAAGGAACAAGTAATTCTAGGAGATAAAAACAAAAATCCTTAAAAAAAGAATTTAACATGAATATATGAATTAAAAGAATTTGTTTTTTGAACTAGATTCAATATATTTAAGTTTCAATAATGTCATATTCATGAATAAGAAATTATTTGCATAAGAAGACCAAAGAAGCATAGTTCTACATAAAGGGGAAACGCTAACTGTACCAGGCAACGTGAAAATAAAATATAATTTTTTGAACTGGTTAAATGGAAACTTGTACAATCCTGTATATCTATATAAAATTTGAAAAATTCAGGATTTCAATTTTTAATAAAAAAAAGACTTCCATAAGCAGATATGTAGTTTTGTTTTGCGCCAATTTAAAAAAAACGAACGCCAATTTAAAAAAAAACGTTTTGCGCCAATTAAAAATTTGCGCCAATTTTTGTTTTGCGCCAATTAAAAAAAAACGAACACCAATTTAAAAAAAACGTTTTGCGCCAATTTAAAATTTGCGCCGATTTTTTTTTGCGCCAATTTAAAAAAAAACGAACGCCAATTTAAAAAAAACTTTTTGCGCCAATTTAAAATTTGCGCCAATTTTTGTTTTGCGCCAATTTAAAAAACGAACGACAATTTAAAAAAAAGTTTTGCGCCAATTTAAAAAAAACGAACCCCAATTAAAAAAAACCGTTTGGCGCCAATTTAAAATTTGCACCAATTTTTGTTTTGCGCCAATTTAAAAAAAATGAACGCCAATTTAAAAAAAAACGTTTTGCGCCAATTTAAAATTTGCGCCAATTTTGTTGTGCGCCAATTTAAAAAAAACGAACGCCAATTTAAAAAAAACGAACGTGGGTAAACAGTCAATAAAAAGGGTAAAAACATATGGTATCAAACAGCAAAGGAAGTTATAGCTTTCCTTTGACGGTGTAGTTGTTCTTGGGAATCAATAAATTGTTGGTGTTTGAATTTCTGCGGAACAAAAGCGTTGTCAAAATTGAACAAATTAGTTTCGTTTGCACTCCAGCTGAAACACTTTCAGCTGGTTTGACAATGAAGAAACTTCTTAATATATTGGGAAATTAAGTTGAATTCCACCTTGGAGGAGGAATTTAAGTGGACTTTTTGTAATGTGACGCTTTTTGAATTATTGCAACCAAATGTATTGCATTGTCAGTATTTTGTATGCTGAGTAGACTCTAGATAGTAAATTAAATTAGGTGAATTTTATTATAATTGACAAAGTTTTAATATGAATTACATAATCATAAATTAAAAATAATTTAAACATATTCAAATGATCGGCACATTCAAACCTACGGCACATTAGAAGCTCATTTTAAATTTCTAATTGGCATAAAGCATACGTAAATTAATTCAAATTGACGTGCTTGACGTAATTAAATTACTTAATTTGAAAGACGGGATTCAGTCAATAGGCATAAATAGATATAAGTCATGAAAGGGGTGGGGGGCATTCACTTACTAAAGAGTTCGTTTCTTAGGATGCCTAAATTTTAGAAAGACTATCAAAACCTACGATAGTAAATAAAACTAAACTACACGAATTTTATTAATATTCACAAAAAATCATATCAAACAGACCTACCACGTGAAAATCTATACATGATTGTTTGTGGCAGGACTCAATACTTTCCTCACTTACTATATATATATTAGAAAAAAAAGAAAAAAAAATACAATTTTATAAAAAAAAAATAAACCTCGTGGGAACCGCGAACCAATACCTACAGAAGACATTTAATGATAGAAGATCATTTTACTTTTTTAATTCGTATGCAACGTGCTTAAATTAATTTCTTTTCGCTTGACGTAAGTAAAGTACTTAATTTGAAAGGCAGTATTCATTTCATAGGCATAGCTAGATATTGATCATGAAGGGGGGGGGGGGGCAATCATAAGCTAAAGAATTTTTTTTCTTGGAATGCCTAGATTTTAGAATGAGTATCAAAATCTGCGATGTTAAATTAGACTAAACTAGGTGAATTTGATTATAATTGATGCAGTTTTAATATAAATGACATAATCATAAATTTAAAACAATTTAAATATAACTATTACATTATCGGCACATTCAAACTTACGGCACATTAGAAGATCATTTTACCTTTCTAATTCGTATACAACGTACTTAAACTACCGTGCTTAACGTAACAAAAGTACCTAATTTGAAAGACAGCATTCATTTCACAGGCATAACTAGATACGAGTCATGAAAGGGGGGGGGAATCATTTACAAAAGACTTGGTGTCTTAGGATGTCTAGATCCTAAGATTGACATAAGAGTGTCAAAACCTGCGATAGTAAATAAAACTAAACTAGGTGAATTTTATTATAAATGACACATTTTGACATGCATCAACGCATTCAAAATTACGGTTCATTAGAAGCTCATTTTACTTTTCTAACTCGTATACAACGTACTTAAATTAACGTGCTTAACGTAACAAAAGTACGTAATTTGAAAGACAGCATTCATTTCATAGACATAACTCTGAATGAGTCATAAAAGGGGGGGGATTATGCACAAAGCAAGTTTTTCTTTGGAAGCCTAAATTTTAGAATGAGTATCAAAGCCTGCGAATTATACAAAGTATATAGGCACAAAAAACAAGAGAGAATAGTCGTAGCAAAATCTCGTGATTCGAATTGTTTGTTCTTTTGACTGGTTTGGAATCTCACACAGAAGAGCCAATCAGGTAAGATTTAATTTTTCAGCTTTTTTCTTTCTTACGACCAATCTTGGAGAAGAAAAGGAAAATTCTAGATATAAGATCCCACAATTAAAGAAAGCGCTATGTATTTTCTTGTAACAGACGCCATTATACTATGTTACTGCAATACGTCAACAACTCCCATTTTGACATTTTTAAGCTCGGCCCAAGTCCGATTCTCTCCTTAATTGCGCCTTCAGACTTTTTTTTTAGAAGGAGGGAGGAATTAGAAGGAGGGAGGAATTCTAGATCAAAGGTTTTAAATCTGAATAAGTCACCATATTTCTTTCTAATGAGTGAAGTTGTTTCCCCATGTCGTCTGTGAAACTTTAGCACCTCCAATTTTAACATTCTTAATTAGTGACCCACGTTGAATTAGTGGGCATTCTCCCTTTATTTGTGTCTCCAGACACAAATAAAAAGGGAGGGGAGGGGAAATTCCAGATCGAAGAGAATTTTGAGAGGGCGATGGAATTCCAGATCGAAGATTGTACAGATGAAGAAGCCGCCAGGCTAATCCTAATACGACAAGTCGTTTTTATACTTTAACTTCAGTATCCCTGAATTTAAGGTTCTCAAGCTTCTACCTCATTTAGTTAAGGGCCATTATCCCCTTATTTCTGCTAAATCCCGCCTTTGGTCATTTTGGAGAAGGGTGGAGGAATTTTAGATCAAATAATGTACACTTGAAGAAGCCACCATGTTTTTTTTTTAAATAAGAAAAGCCGTTACCCTATGTTGTTAATAAAATGTCAATAGCTCCAATCTTGACTTTCGATAAGTTTGTCTGTAAAATTTTAACATGCCTGATTTTAACGTTCTTAAGCTCGGCAGACTTCAATTAGTGGCTATTCGCTCTTTTTACCCCTTTTTCGTGCTTTAAAAGAAATTTTGAGAGGGAGGGAGAAATAAAAGGTCGAAGTTTATACATCTGAAGAGGCCACCAGATTTTATCTAATAAGAGTATCCGTTTCCGGGAAGGTGTCATAACATCTAACCGTCAGGAGCACTTACGTCAGGACATCGACAAATAAGGTCGACAAACAAATCAGTCAGAACCACTAACCGTCATAACATCTAAAATTTTAAAACTTTAGTTTTTCGGGGTTTAGGGGGGAAAGCTACCTAGGTTAGGTTAAGTTACGTATTTATATCCTATGCTTTACCCCCACCCCCCTATTGTGCAAATATATAGCCAAAATTTGTTTCTAAATTATTATATACTAATTACTATTATATAAACTTATAAATTGTTTGTCGATGTTATGACGGTTAGTATTTCTGACGGTTGGATGCTATGACGTTTAGTGCTTGTGACGGTTTGTAGAAATGGTAGCACCCCTCCGTTTCCTTAGGTTGTTTGTAAATAGTCAACAACTCCAAGCTTGATTCATTCCAAATTAAATTAGTCGCTATTCCTACCTCTTTTTGCCTTACTCCCACCTTTTGAACAATTTTGGAGAGGGAGGGAGGAGTTTTTCGAATAAGAGAAGCCGTTTCCTTACGCTGTCGGTGAATAGTAAGCAACTTCGATTTTGACGTTCTTAAACTCAACCCACGTTCAATTACTGGCCAGTCCCCCCTATATCCCCTTATTAATAGCTTTTGAGCAATTTTGATGGGGAAGGGATCTGTAAAATGTCAATAGCTCCGACTTTGAAGACCCGCGTTCAATTACTGGCCAGTCCCCTTATATCCCCTTATTACCAGCTTTTGAACAATTTAGGTGGAGAAGCGATATGTAAAATGTCAATAGCTTCGACTTTGATGTTCTTTAACTCGAACAACGTTCAATTACTGGCCAGCCCCCTTATATCCCCTTATTACCAGCTTTTGACCAATTTTGGTGGGGAAGGGATCTGTAAAATGTCAATAGCTCCGACTTTGACGTTCTTTAGTTTGATCCACGTTCAATTACTGGTCAGTCCTCCTTACATCCCCTTATTACCAGCTATTGACCAGTTTCGGTGGGGAAGGGATCTGTAAAATGTCAACAGGTCCAATTTTAACATTCTGAAACTCACACCTCATTCAATAACTGGCCATTATCCCCTCATTTTTTTCACAATGCTGCCTTTTGACCAATTATGGAGAGAGATCGAGGATTCCTAGATCGAAGACTGTGCAACTGAAGAAGCCACCGTATTCTTTCTAATAAGAGAAGCCGTTTCCCTACGTTGTCTGTAAAACGTCAATAGCTCCGACTTTGACGTTCTCAAACTTGTCCCTCGTTCAATTTGTGGCCATTCTCTCCGCACATCTGTTTTTCGACATAAGAAGTATTGTACAACATAGTCAAAAAAACACTTTCGATAAGTTTGACTAAATAACAAAAGTGCTAACGGGTTGGCACAGGAATTTGCGTAGACTAAACAAAAAGAAACAATACGAAAGTAATTCCAAAAGGGAGTAAAACTGTCAACAGTATGGGTGTGGAACCAAAACCAAAAGGTAAATACATAATGAGGGGTAAAGCAGAGAAAAAACACAAAAACAAAAATCAAAACCATTTTAGCGACTTTCTTCCGCACTATTAAAGTATTTCCATGTCTCGTCATATCTCCACTAGCTCCACTCATAACTCCACTAGCCTGCCTCATTAAATGTAAAGCCATTCTTATATAATAATAGCTGATTATAACTAATGGTAGCGCATAATAGATAACAAATCTACCAATAATTATACCATGGTGATACCCCGTTGAGAGCCATGCCAATGGGTATGGAGAACAAAAATCAGTGTCTTTTGTTTTATTATAGACCTTGCCATTGTCCCGATAGATCACATTAGCTCTTACTGTCTCAACCCTTGTATTAATGGCAGTTGGCACAGCTATCAAAGAGGAGGTGAGCCATATGCTAATTACTGTTATTATTGTCACCCTACTCCCTTTATGCAAATATTTTCCTAGGGGGTTGATAATAGCCCAATACCTTTCGGCACTTAATACAGCAATTTTAAAAACAGAAACGCCAGTAGAGACATCTTTCACAAATTCGCTAAATATACAAATTATTTCACCAAAGTGCCATGATTCAAATGTGTAAATCCATGCAGTAAACGGGACGGTTATGAGAATCACAAGTAAATCACCAATTGATAAGCTTAACACAAATGTGTTTGGAACAGTTCTCATTGCTCTATGCCGACAATATATTATTATCAAAGAACCGTTCCCAATAATTCCAGTGATGAATATGAAGGAAAAAATTATTGGCACGAAATATGTCTCAGGCCTGATAGCATAGGCGTAAAATTCTAGATCAGTTTCCTCCACTATCAGAGGCACATCATAGTTATCATCCATTTCCAGAAAATATTCAGAATTTAAATTGCATTTCCTCAATTTTTTAAATATCTTTTTTCAGTATATAAAATGATAAACACCTATATTATCAAATCGGCAATATTCTTAGTAATAACACTTGAACCGGTAGATATTAACCGTTGGTATGCTTTTAGCGACGTCATGCCACACTTTCAGCATTCTGTGCAAATATTTTTGAAAAATCTCAACATCATTAAATCCTCTGGTACAATCTGGAACTTTGTGAGAGTATTTCCGTTATATTTTAATTTTCTGTACATGGTTCTATAGTATCATTTATCCTTGGAGCTTCCAAGGCATCACTTGCCTTCTATTAGACTCCTACGGACGTCACTGGAGTCTGAAGAAATCCGTTTAGTCTTCTGGATATAGCTCAAGAACAATCCCCATGAGTATAAACACCAAGTCTTTGTGTAAAGCAATAATACCTAGAAATAAAAACCTTGGAAATAGTTCAAATTATTAATGATAAACAAAACACCGCAGGTTCAACTTGGAAGGTCCATTACTTCAAGTTCATAGCGAATTTTTGCATCATGGCCGCAATATAAGCATCACTGATACAAGGTAAAAAGGAAAAAAAAGTAGAGAATACGGTGCCCGTCCCGACGGTGTTGATCTCCGTTTCATGGCCCTTCAGCCAGGAAGTGCAAGTTTGATAGTTTACATAGCTTATTTTACAATTCATTAAGTATTCTTATGACACTTGCCTATAGCGCGTTTATAGAACTATAACTGCACAAATTAAGTTTTTCGATTGCACTTCCTAAGGTTATAACACAAAAAAGGTCAAAGTACCAAGGACATTAAAAATGAAAAATTATGGCTCGGATTGGTTAAATGAAATCTTACACAACCATACGTGTCTTAAAAAGTTTAGAAAATCAGGAATCCAGTTTTTTATGAAATAGATAACTGTATGCAAATACACAGTTTTTATTGTAGCAGCTGCTAAGTTAAAAAAAATAAAAATTGGCTAAAAATTAACAAACAATTAGCTAAATACATAGGGTACACAATAGCTTAATGAAGTGTTGCTTTACTTTGTAGGTGTAGATAACTTAAACCCACAGATTTAGTGTTTTTTTTTTCAATAATTATCTTAACAGGGTATGAGCTTATTTCATTAAGCTCGTATTGAAATTTCGAAATCAACTTGGAACTTTCTGTTAATCTGGGTCTTTGATATTTCAAAATTTATTTAATTTCAAAGATATTAATATTCAAAATTGCTCAATAAAAATCCATGTAATTGTTTCAGAAGCTAAATATTTTTTTTACATACAAAAATGCATTATTGAGTAATCAAACTAAGCATAAAATTTTGAGTTGATCGGACAAGAGCGGGGGTTTAAAATCAATCTCTTCAATAGACGGATAGGGGGCTATGCCCTGCTAGGTTTTTGGGGGTATTTTACGCCCAATTTTTACCCCCAATATTTATAACTGTTTGGGGGTATTTTTGTCGAAAAATTCCTCTTTTTGTATTTTTATTGAAAAATTTATCTCCCCCCTTAAATATTAAAAAATGAATTTTTCTTTGTTTTTAATCATTTGTAATTTATTTTTTTAATCACTTAATCAATTAATTATTATTAATTATTTCGATTTAATTATTTTAATCATTATTTTATATTTTTCTTAGTTTATTTTCATTTTGAAAGATCTAAAGCCGAACTGACAAGCCCTTACAAAGATTAATCTAAAAAAGCGAAGTTTTTCTGAGGGAAGTAAAGAGCGAAGTTGAAACTTAAAACGAACAAAAATTTTTGCTTCACAGTCTATATAGCATACATCTATAAGACTAGTGCAAATAAACCAACTGGTGATATTTTTCATTGTTTGTAGGATTACAGAAAACAAGCGCTTTACTGAAAACACAAAAGCCAAGTATAAAAAACAAGCATATTGATTTAGAAGTCAAAAGTAAATACGTAGCCCCACAACAAAAAATTAATCTATAGCACCTTTCACAGTGCTACATAAGCTGTGATATCAGTAACTTCGAGTATAGAATTAAAATTATCTTAAAAACTTAGGCATAAAAATAATAAGTTTAAAGTCATTAAACAGCATAAAAATAAGGGATTGATTTATCAGGTAGCATCTTGGTCTCACCTAGTATCACTCGAAATGAAGAACATATCAAATAGACCCCGGCGCCACGCCGGCGCATCGACCCAACGCTGCCAACGAGAGGCCCGGTTGACCGCCGTCGAAGTGTCACAACGCCACTGGCGTGCCGCACATGCGCCGCCATCGGCAGATGTGGTGGCGTTCGGTTGACTTTGAATTAATTTTGTGGCAATTCTTTATTGCGTCACCGCAAAGTCGGAGCTTTTCTTTTCTCGTGTGGTTAAGCATTTTGATTTTCCAGATTTGAAATCAAGCAGGGCTTCCACTATCCCCGAATATTCGGGGAATTTCCTGAAAAAAATTTGGTTCCCTGAATTCCCGAAAATCACCCAATCCCTATCGACTATCCCTGCCAAATAAGAGATATATCACTACCGACTATCCCTGCCAAATATTACTTTGTATACCCTAATTCTTCACTACTCTCTTATTCGTTAATTTTCGTCTCTTGTGTTTGTATAATAAACCAGACAGATACAATTGCAATATACACGGTTTTTCAAATGTCGACAAACGTATCGTCTTCATGAAATTAAATAAAAAAACAAGATTTTTTAACTGAAAGTAAGGACCGACATTAAAATTTAAAACGAACAGCAATTATTCCGCATATGAAAGGGGCTGCCCCCTCCTCAACCCCTAACTCTTTACGCTAAATTTTTGTATTGTTTTAAAAAGTAGAGTAGTGAAAAAGAGTCGAACTTCAGAGTAAAGAACGAGGCGTTGAGGAGCGGATTGTCCGTTTCATATACGGAATAATTGCTGTTTGTTTTAAGTTTTAATGTTGCTCCTTACTTTCAGTTAAAAAAAACTTGTTTTTTATTTAATTTCTGAATGTTTTTCAACTAATGCAGGTTCGATTTTGGCTCACCGTGCATGAAAAATTAAAACACAATTTGCTTATTATTTTGGCAGATTTATTCCTGATATGAAGGGTTTATCCCCTTCTCAATACCTTGATCTTTACACTAAAGCTGTTATCACTTTTAAAAAAGCTTTCTATTCTAATTAAACAGCCCATGTGTTTCAATTCTAGTAAACAGTCAAACTTTAGCGTAATGAATAAGGTATTGAGGAGGGGGCAACCCTTCATATATGGCATAATTTCTGTTCGTTTTTCAAATAGTGTCGGTAAATCTGGCTAACCCTCTATGAAATATACACCTCCCCCTCACGGAAAACTTCTCTGTGGAAATTTTATCCTACGCAAAGTGCATCCCCGTGTCAAATTCCTTCCAGACAGTTGCTTCCTCGCAGAGAATCCCCCCTCTCTGTAAAATTGCTTGTGAACGATTCACCCTGAAAAATTCTTATTAGCATATTTTCATTTGAATAAGACTTTAATCTCTAATCGGTTTCTCGATCACTCCAGAAATGCCCCCTTTCGTAAAAATTATTTCCCAGAAAACTAAACGCGTGAAAAAAAGCCCCCGGATAATTCGTCCGGAACATCTCCATATAAAAAATTTGGCAAAGAGAATGTAAGGCAATTAGAAAGAATTTCGTATAGTAATTCTTCCACCCCCCCCCCAGTGTAACATTTCCCCTAGAATATTCAGTCATCAGAAATTTCCGTCCCAAAGGGAGATTCTTCCATCAGAAATCCACCCCAAGCACAGCCCACCCCACCAAAAAATGGCTGTAGCCTATACATCCCATACTACAAAACAATAAAATGGCTGTATACTTCCCAATAACAAATAGTAACTTCCATCCCATCCCCCGGGGACTGTGGAGGGTCATTTTACACCTAAGGACAAAGTTATTAGATTTTTCGACTATGCTGAACAAAATGGCTATCTCAAAATTTCGATCCAGTACCTATGGGGAAAAAATTAGCATGGGAGGGGGCCTAGGTGCCCTCCAGTTTTTGGTCACTTAAAAAGACACTAGAACTTTTTATTTTCGTTCGAATGAGCTCTCTCGCGGTATTTTAGGACCTCTGGGTTGATACGATCACCCCTAGGAAGAAAAAAAAAACAAATAAACACGCATCCATGATCTTTGTTCTGGCAGAAAAAAAAAATACAAAATTCCACATTTTTGCATATAGGAGCTTTAAATCTCTACAGTAGGGTTATCTGATACGATGAATCTGATGGTGTTATCTTCATTGAGATTCTAAGACTTTTAGGGGGCGTTTTCCCCCTTTTTCGGAAATAAGGCAAATATTCTCAGGATCGTCACTTTTGATGGGTAACACTAAACTTGATGAAATTTATATATGTGCAATCGTCATAAAAATCCAATTCTTTTGATTTATCTATTGGTATCAAAATTGGTATTCGCTTTTAGAGTTTCGGTTACTTTTGAGCCGGGTCGTTCCTTACTTACAGTTCGTTACCATGAACTGTTTGACGAGATTGAACCATTTCGAATGTAGTTTCCCATTTGCTATAAGATTCATACATCATTCGTACTCAAGAATTTTACGTTTAAGTTGAACGGAACGCACACACTATTAAGGCTCAGTTAGATTTTGAAATTGATTGTCAAGAGATTGTTGTGACAGCTGAATTGTAAGTTGGTAGAATTTTGTCTTTTTTTCTATTTTTATATACATTTTCTTAATGTTTATTACACAATTAATCAACGCCTTATAGATTAAAGAACATACAATCTTTTTTCTGAAATTTCTTACCCCCCCCCCCAAAAAAAAAATAAAATAAAAAAACCTCCTGTTTAGTTAAAAATTTAGCTATAGACTATATAGAATGTTGGGGAACTGAAGACTGAAACGGAAGTGACCCCGAAACTATGATTTATAAAAAAAAATGTATGTTATTACCTATAGGGGGGATAGGGGGCTATCATTTTTTAAATGATAATACCTCAATTTTTTAATTGAAAGCAGGGATGCCAAAAAGCTAATTATTTTTTCCATTTAATGCAGAGGCGGAAGAAAATGATATCAAATCTCCTGGGAAACCATAGAAATATTTTGATAGACCCAGGTCTCCCCATTGGGACTTGTTCATTGTCTTGGGTATTTTTGGACTTTTCATAGACTACTGGCCTAATTTGGCTTTTGTGTGTGCTCCCTTTCAATTAGATTCCTTGGATCTTATTGAATTCCACGGCGAATCTATTATCGATTATTTCAACTATTATGCAAGGGTTCTGAAACGCCACAGCCATTTCGTTTCTACCAGATTTCTACTTCTCTTGATGAATAACGAAGAAGAACAGCGTCGAGCCAGCGACTTGCGAAGTTTTAACCCATGAATAGGCCCAAATCCGTTGTAAATTCAAGCTGGGATTTGAGAAAGACTGATGAAAACATTTATGTATGCAGTCAACATTGATCGCGCCGGCGGCGCGCCACCGACATCTCACCGGCGGTGTCGCCAAAAAATCATCAGCGAGGCGCTGGCGGTGCACCGCCGCTGCTATTTTTGGCCCTACCACCTCCGTCCTTCCCTTATCGGCGTGGCGCCGGGGTCTAATATCAACCATAATATGGACTCTGGAGATCCAGTTATTTCCCTCTATATAACGAAAAATTTCAAGCTGTGATACAAATTTTAGAGCGAGTCTGTAGTCTTAATACTAATAAGATTCCTTCACTTCAAACTTGTCTACAAAATAATCATGAAATGTCTTTTTCAGATCCAAAATGATAATAAATCATGAAACTGAGCTTATTGTGCAGAAGTAATGCCAAATTAAACGAAAAGAATAAATAAATAAAGCAAGAATCTAAAAATACTTTACTTTTATACTGTTAAAAGTGCCCTTAAAAGTTTATTTTTACCGTACCAAAACTGTTTCATTGTTTTGTGTTTTCAGCAAAGCGCTAGTTTTCTGTAATCCTACAAACATAGGGAAATATCAACAGTTGATTTATTTGCACTAGTTTTATTGATATATGTTAGATAAGCTGTGAAGTTTTTTTAATTTTTTTTTTAATTAATCTCTGCTCGTTTTTGACTAAAAATTAGTTTAGAAACAACACTGCCATAATCTTTTTTGTTTTACAAAATAACTTCTGCGTTTTAAGTTTTAATGTTGCTCCGTAGTTTCAGTTCGAAACTTATTTTCTTATATAGTTTCTAATCACCTCCAATCTAGGGGGAAATATTGTGTCGTTTCTTTTTGTTTAGTTTTTTTTCAAGAAGAAATAGACCTTTAATTCTTTGTTTGAAAAAAATTAATTTAGTAGCACGTAAGAAAGTAGCTCTAGGGGAGTAGCTTCGACACAAGGTTAAATAAGCGGACAGGTTTACATATTGATATGCTTGTGGGAAATTTTGCTAGCTCAACAGAAATGTGCCTTCAGGCTCAGGGAGTTATCTGACCTATCCGTAAATAGAAAAGCCATTCATTACTTACAAATAAACCGAAATTTCAAAAAAGCAGATATCTTATATAGGTATGATAAATGGTATTATAAACTAAGTTCTAAAATTTTGGGAAAAATTACCTTCAAAAATTCTCCTTCAAAACTGTTTTCGTTTTTATTTTTCCTCTTTGGATGCACAATCTCGCGTATAGAGAGAATATTATAGCAGAACCCTCAAGTAATTAATTTGAATAAGTAAGCATAACAATAAGTAATCCTTCTTTTAATATACAACTTTGAGAGGTTCCAGAACCACATGCTTATACTTCTCCAACCACTAAGTGGCAAGGGGTTGCGGTCAGGAGCGTAATTTCCTATGGGACAGAGGGAGCAAATGCCTCTCCCAGACCAGAGTTTTCCCCCAGAACCCAGTCTCCCCCCAGGTGAAATTTAGCTTCTCCAAAAATGTTGTCAAAACTAAGATAAGCCCGCATAATTCAAGCACCAACTGAAACAGGTCAGCTTTCTTTAGTACATCTTTACCTTTTTTATTACTATATAGCTCGTTTTGAAGTTTTCTTTGTCATTTTCAGTTGATTTGGGAGGTTGGCTCCAGATTTTACCCCCCCTCCCCTACACAGGATTTTAACAAAATTACGCCATACGTTGGGGTATGAATTTAGTGATCTACTAAGAATGTCATTGGAAACCATGAACTGGATGACGTCTATTCCCTTTTGAATCAAAATGCTTGATAAAATACCTTCCCAGGACACGCTTTAAAAAATGAGTGCATCATATTTATAAAAACAGTGAAATTACTTGAAAATGATCATATAGAAGGGGACAAACCCGTGGTTGAAAAAAGACAGTTAGGGATCGAACCAATGACATTCTTATTAGAAGTCCAACACTGTACTAACCGAACCACACCTCTAATAATATGATTTGATGGATTTGTTTTGTAGCTTAATTGCGTAACTTATTAAGGGGGCTTGGAGGAGGAACATACGGTAGATGTTCTTGCAAACCTCCAATGAAGGGTTTTGGACCATCTTTATTAAAATGATGATAGCGTTTTATACTTTCAAGCTTTTCAAACAGTTCGGGGTAACGAACTGTAAGCAAGAGGCGACCCGGCTCAATAGTAACCGAAACTATAAGAAACGGAAATTTGATATCAATAGAAACATCAAAAGAATTGGATTTTTATGCTAATTTTAGATATTTAAGTTTTATCAAGTTTAGTCCTACCCATCAAAAGTTACGAGCCTGAAAAAATTTGCCTTATTTTCGAAAAAAAAGCAGAAACACCCCCTAAAAGTCACAGAATCTTAATGAAAATCACAACATCAGATTCAGTGTATCAGAGAACCTTAATATAGAGGTTTCAAGCTCCTATCTGCAAAAATGTGAAATTTTGTATTTTTTGCCAGAAGAAAGATCACGGATGCGTGTTTATTTGTTTTTTTCTTTCTCCCAGGAATGATGATATCGACCCAGTGGTCCTAGAATGTTGCGAGAGGGCTCATTCGAACGGAACTTAAAAGTTTATAGTGCCCTTTTTAAGTGACCAAAAAATTGGAGGGAAACTAGTAATTGGAAGAGCAAAAATTGGAGAGCAACTAGTTGCCCTCCAATCTTTTTGGTTCCTTAAAAAGGGCACTTACAAATTTAATTTCCTTTCAAATGAGCTATTACACATCTCTCTATGATGCTCTGGCCACCCCCTAGCCCCGCTAGTACAAAAAAAAAGAAAAAAAAAACGGGAGACAGATCAGTACTACCGATGCAAAAAAGGCGATTTTCTTTGTTGTTCAAGGAGGGGGACTGTAATTTCCCCCTACAAGGTTTTTTTACCATGCTGATTCCAACGGTGCACTTTTCGTTTTGATCTGACGCCATTTTTCAGGGTTTTAAGCTTTTTTTAAATCACCATAAATTTCTTTTCGCAGTAAACGTTTATTTTAAGACGAACCGAAATAATTGTCACCATTCTTGAATCAGTGTCAGATAGCAATTTTTTCACGAGGTAGCTTTTTCTAAACGCGATTTTTAAGTTTTGTTTACTATGGGCTGTGGTTCACTCTTTATTAGGTTGCAGTTACCGCTGCAGCGATGATGGTCGATCAATTTTGGTTATAATACTCATGGTTGCAACAGGATCTGGGTCAAGACGGCTTCATCAGCAATAAAAAGCACCATACTTTTGGTTTTACTGAGTAACTGTTAGTTTTGATGTAACTATTGTTATAGTTTTACATTGCTTATGATAGTTTTTACTTTTATTCATCATTTGGCAACACCGCAGCCTACTATAATTTGCACAACATTCTCCTAAGGACCTCTTGTACGCGGATTACGGTTATACAAAAGGCTGCAAGTAGAGGTGGTTTTAGGGGGACGGAGGGGGTACTTGCCCTGGGTGCAGTAATGTAATGTTGTTTTTCAACAACATTACTCTTTAAGTAAATAAAGTAAGTTTTTTCTCAAGTAGGCCAAATGTTTTATCCAAGTTCGTCCTTTCGATCTATTGGCCGTAGTCCCGTTTGTTGTTGTCATCTTGAGCCTTTTCTCTCTTTTTGTTTTTTTGTGTTAATTAATTGATAACTTGAAAATTATTTTCCTTTATTTTCTGCACCCTCTACTACTTTATTAATTTTTTTTAATTACAAAGTGATTATAACCGTTACATTATTTGTTTGAAATTTTGCGCCCCTAAAATTTCTGCACCCCGGGAAGCGCCCCCTCTAGCCCTCTCCTAAAACCACCTCTGGAGATACTTAAATGTTAATCATTAAATCTTAGTTCTGAGCATGACTGTCCCAAATCAAATTGTAATAAATACAAGGTTGTTTATGGATGTTGCTGATGTACCTGATTACAAATCAGATGCAGGTAGAGACACAGACATTGAAGGCAAAACACGCTAAGCACATATCTTACAAGTGGTTGATATTCTCTGCCGCGTTGAAAGCAAAATCATACAATCATTTTCTTTTTGATTCAAAGGTACTAGATAGGGTACTTGGACCAAATCCCCCCCCAGACGATTGCAACCCTTTAAATCCCCAAAAGGCTACAGCGTTGTCTGCACTTTACTGAAAACAAAAATGCAAAAAGTTTTTCTTTTGTGATTACAGTATTAAAAAGCAAAAACCTAAAAAATAAAATAAATTTTTACCGAAAAATCAATTAAAAATCAACTATGGAAAAATATCCATGCTGATCTAACTTCTACAAATTCATTTCCATTAAGTCCTTGAAATTTTTCTTACGAATAATGCATTCGAGACAACCAAAATAATTTTATTTGTTGAATAAAATTATTTATTTTCCTTCCATTATCACTTTTTCCTTCCATTATCACTAATTTTGTTTTCCTTCCAAGTCAATTTTCATCAAGAGCTTAGAAAATCAACTGGCTTAGAAAATCAAGAGCTTAGAAAATCAAAGAGCTTAGAAAAAACTTTTAATGTAAGCTATTTAATTATTTTTCTAGTTTGCTTTTCTACCTTTCATGGGAAAGCTCTGGTTATGAGAGAGATTTAATTTAGCAATGCCAGATAGAAAAATGGGGGGGGGGGAGGGATACAAAATATTCAAAAACATAAGAAAATGTACTTTTATTGCGCTTTTACAAGTCGAACAAAAATTTTGGGGGAGGGTCAAACCCCCTAACCCTTCCACTGTATAAGGCCTTAAGGAGCTAATTTGAAATTATGAAGACTTTATGGTATCATCACGTTTTTCTCAGCGTTGCCATGTTGAGCCGTGAAAATGAATAAGATAAAATTATTAATTAAGTTTGGAAATACTTTTCATCCGTAAAAATTCTAACATTAACAATCTGTTAATTCCCAAAAATAACTTCGCCTTCAAGATAAAAGCTTTTTTTAAGCTGTTTGATGCCATATATTTTGTTGATTTTTCACCCTTCCTGTTATTTTTGTTTCTTATTTGGCACCCGCTAGTATGAAAAACAGCATATGGAGTTATTTTTGTTAAAAATTTATTTCGGATTTATAAAAATATTGATGTTTGTGCAAGTTTCTACTAACCAAAAGCAATCAGATTTCATTTTCACTGACCTTAGTACTTAATGTTGTACGGTGTAAACCATATGGGTTATGATTTGTCTTACAGATTTGTATGGTTCTGCAAATTTCCAGTTAATATATTGAAACAATCATATTTCATTTTGGTGTACAGTATTTCACCTTGGTACTTTATGGTGTGCGGTGTAAACCATATATGGTTTATATGGTTACAGTTATATATGGTTGTGCAAGTTTCAACTCAAACCGTTCAAACAATCAAATTTAATTTTTAATGGCTTTGGTAATTTATGGTGTATGGTGTAAGTCATATGGTTTATGGCTTATATGGTTACAGATGTATATGGTTGTGTATGTTCACACTTAACCAATTCAAACAATCAGAGGTCATTTTCACTGACCTTGGTTCTTTATGGTGTAGGGTGTGGACCATAGGGGTTATGGTTTATATGGTTACAGATATATAAGACTGTGCAAGTTTCCACTGAACGAATTCAACCAATCAGGTGTCATTTTGACTTACCCTGGCACTTTATTGTGTACGGTGTAAACCATATGGCTTTTGGATTATATGGTTACAGATATATATGGTTGTGCATGTTCACACTTAACCAATTCAAACAATCAGAGGTCATTTTTACTGACCTTGGTTCGTTATGGTGTACGGTGTGGACCATAGGGCTTATGGTTTATATGGTTACAGATATATAAGACTGTGCAGGTTTCCACTGAACGAATTCAACCAATCAGGTGTCATTTTGACTTACCCCGGCACTTTATTGTGTACGGTGTAAACCATATGGCTTTTGGATTATATGGTTACAGATATATATGGTTGTGCATTTTCACACTTAACCAATTCAAACAATCAGAGGTCATTTTCACTGACCTTGGTTCTTTATGGTGTAAGGTTTGGACCATAGGGCTTATGGTTTATATGGTTACAGATATATAAGACTGTACAAGTTTCCACTGAACGAATTCAACCAATCAGGTGTCATTTTGACTTACCCTGGCACTTTATTGTGTACGGTGTAAACCATATGGCTTTTGGATTATATGGTTACAGATATATATGGTTGTGCATGTTCACACTTAACCAATTCAAACAATCAGAGGTCCCTTTCACTGACCTTGGTTCGTTATGGTGTACGGTGTGGACCATAGGGCTTATGGTTTATATGGTTACAGATATATAAGACTGTGCAAGTTTCCACTGAACGAATTCAACCAATCAGGTATCATTTTGACTTACCCTGGCACTTTATTGTGTACAATGTAAACCATATGGCTTTTGGATTATATGGTTACAGATATATATGGTTGTGCATTTTCACACTTAACCAATTCAAACAATCAGAGGTCATTTTCACTGACCTTGGTTCTTTATGGTGTACGGTGTGGACCATAGGGCTTATGGTTTATATGGTTACAGATATATAAGACTGTGCAAGTTTCCACTGAACGAATTCAACCAATCAGGTGTCATGTTGACTTACCCTGGCACTTTATTGTGTACGGTGTAAACCATATGGCTTTTGGATTATATGGTTACAGATATATATGGTTGTGCATTTTCACACTTAACCAATTCAAACAATCAGAGGTCATTTTCACTGACCTTGGTTCTTTATGGTGTACGGTGTGGACCATAGGGCTTATGGTTTATATGGTTACAGATATATAAGACTGTACAAGTTTCCACTGAACGAATTCAACCAATCAGGTGTCATTTTGACTTACCCTGGCACTTTATTGTGTACGGTG